>NC_046361.1:31077256-31177304 GCF_011125445.2 Fundulus heteroclitus | reverse complement strand
CTGAAGTGTAAAAAGGAATTTTTGGCATAATTTTCATGCTTAAATTCCTGATGTAGCTTTAAATTAAAAGATTTTGATAAATAAAATGAGAAAGAATGAACTCCAGCTGAGCCACCTTTGATCCATCAGCTCCAGCCACCTTGAACTCTCAACAGTAAAAGTGATAAGAAGAATTCTTTACTTTTGTCCCGAAGCAGACTGTGTGGTCAAATCTGGACGCCAGCAGTTCCTCTGACTGTCCTTCATCCTTCTCAGTCAGTACACAGGTCACATCATCAGGACTGTAATACATCACCTCTGACTGGCCATGGAAAAACTATTTTTACTTCTTTTTTCAAAGCTTATTGTTTATGTTTGCAGAGAGACAGCATTCCAAACCAATCCTAAAATTCCACTGGATGCATTATACCCCTTTAAAGGTTCCAAATATGGACTAAGAAGAGAAAATGTGCATTCAGTTTAACAGTTTAATGGTTATAACTGTTGTTAAAGGTTGAGGTGGTTTGGACATCTGATTAACATGCCCTCCTTGGTGCTTTGGGTTTTTCTGGGCACGTCCCACTTGGAGGAGACACCAGGGAATACCCAGAACTTGCTGGAGGGACTATATTCTCCATTTGGCCTGGGAACGACTTAGGATCCCCCAGAATGAGCTGGAGGATCCAGCTGCGGAGAGGAATGTGTGGGTTTTCCACCCTGGACTTGTTATCCACGCAACCCAATCTCAGTTAAATAGATAGATGAGATAAGATTGTAACTGATGTGAATGAATTATGGGTCATTTCAAGTTTTAAATTAGCAGAGAAAAACTTTAAAGAGCATTACTTGACATGTGTTCAAGGCATCCAGGTAAACAGTTCATCACAATAGTTTAGAAAAAGCATTTCACCTCATCACTCGTTTACCTTCAAATAGTCATTGTCTGCAGGATTATTTCAACTCAATCTAATATCATCCATCCATCCATCCATCCATCCATCCATCCATCCATCCATCCATCCATCCATCCATCCATCCATCCATCCATCCATCCATCCATCCATCCATCCATCCCATCCATCCATCCGGCCATCCATCCATCCATCCATCCATCCATCCATCCATCCATCCATCCATCCATCCATCCGGCCATCCATCCGGCCATTCATCCATCGGTTGTCAAAAAAGCATTGAACGTTCATCCTCGGGTGGTCGTGTGATCATTGTGCATGTGGACACAGCTCTATTGATATGGTAAAAACAAGTACATTCATCCATCCAATAAGAAATAAAACAAGCTATAAAATGTAAAAAATTAGAGTCAACAAACCATTTGTTGACCTTTTGTGCACACAAAAGTCTAAGCCTGGAAGACCCTTCTGTGACTAAGCTTTAACTTCTTTGCCGATGTCTTAAGATGTTGCATAAAATATTTCCCCTTAATGCTTTTCTTTTTTCAAACTGCTATCTTCTTCGTGAAGTCCATCAGTCTCTTTGACATGATGCAGCCACCACCGTGCACTGGCGTGGTGTTCACAGACTGGCAAGCTTACCTCTTTTTTCCTTTGGATGTGGGACATATCATTATAGCCAAACACTTTAAATTTCATTAGAGCACAGCACATGTCTTCAACAATAAGGGTTATGTCCCTATATGCATCTAAAATCCCTATTCTCCTGTGTATAACAACCCTTTCTTGCCGGCTTCAGCCACTTCACAAGCTTGTTTGCCTTTGTTTTGGACTCATTACACACAATTTGCTCCAAAACATGTTTAGAATGTTTCTCTGGGCCAAAGAACTGGCCTCTTTCATGAAAGGATGTAAGACACACATGATCTGATTGTAAGACTTGGACAGAGTTGTTTAAACAGATGAACGTTTCACATTCAAGCATCTGGAAATTACACCCAAGGAAGAGGAGCTCCACGGCTCTATACCTGATGTCTTCCCTGATGTCTTTTGATTTGCTGCAATGTTACTGGAGGAAGCAAAGTGCTTAAGGTGTTGCCTTAAAATACATCCATGGGTGTGCCTCCAGTTGTGATCAAAATGAACCAGAATCAATTAGTTTTTACTCTGAAACATACAAATTCTCAAACTGGACATTCTGAAAATGCAATACGGAAAAGAACTGTATGGACGCTTTTAAAATTTGAAAACAAAGGTAACACATTTTATAAAAAATAGTTTTAGTAATCCCACCCTATAAACATGCAACAGATGAAATATACGTTTTTATACAGTGTGTGTAAACATATATTCGCTACTGTTATATTTCAGATTAAACGTGCACCTTAAGGGATAATGCAAACAACCTGACCCTTTCAGTGGTACATACATTCTGAGCAAATTAACTTAATTTCGTTGCCCACTTCTGCATCTCTTTTGTTTGTTTTTTTCACACACAAAAAACAAAGGCTTTTGAAAGTGATGTTTCAACCTAATATTGTTAGTTTTACTCCCCAGATTCAATCCAGGTGTAATCTCTAGGAATAAATTAACTGTTAATCCAGCTAATTAGACGTATTTTGAAACTGATAAAGTGAACATATTTCACAGCTCGTCTTGAGTTTCTCTCCATCTTGTTGGTCTTTCTTTACCTTTTGGCTTAGCTTTCTGCTTGTTCATTTTACCATTTTATACTGAAACGGAAACTGCGAGAGCTCATTAGGTGGAGGTGTTGAGCCCCCCCCCCCCCCCTTTGTTTAAATTCATTTATGCACATAAGCAATTTCATAGGTCAGTGGGTTATAATTAATGTGGGAAGTAAAAGGATTAGTGGTTCTTCTAAAACAGCCCGGCTCTGTAGTTTTTTAACATAAGTGACTCAAGTGGGAGTAAATACTACATTTGCGATGGGAGTTATTTTTAGCTGTTGACTTGGAGCGCTAGTGAGCATTTACGGCAGCAGGAGGGTGTGTGTAGGCTTAACTCAAAATAAACTACAATTCATACTAATGAAGGCGGTTGTCACTCAGTGCCGGATGCGTTTTCCTTTTTACTTCACGTGATACAACAATGCTGGGTGAAATGTCTCCCGCGTTTCATGAAACTTGGTGACAATAAGTGTTTTATTTAGTATCTGAGGATGCAGCGCTTCAGTCAACAACTCGTTTACTCTGAGACTCTGTTAGGCTACCTCACCGTGTTCAGCCGGAAAACTTCAGTGAACTGCTGAAGTGCTGCATCTTGCCCCCCGCTTTGTGCAAATTTTCCCCTCTGACAGCGTTAACATGCTAAAGTGGCAGGCACTGCCTGTCCTTGAAAGCAGCTGGACCCAGTGAGGAACCCGGCCATTTACATGCTAATCTAACCGCTGCTCACTCTTCAGCTGCAGATGGAACATCGCTAATTCCTATCAGAGCAGGGGCTCTGCAGAGAGGCTTTTGTGTTTTTATGTGCACTTCTGCATGCATTACAGAAAGTGCTTTCCCATTTCCATAAAAGATGATCCAGAAAAGAGCTCCACTGCAGACCAGGGAAGGGCTTTTATGTAATCCAGCAGATTAGTGTAACAAAACTCCTGTTTTAACAAACTCAGCATTTAAAACTGCCTCATTTCTTCTTCTTTTTTTTCTTGAAATCTTAGTGTTCAGCTTTAAAACCATTTTTAAGTTGTGCATCTGCCAGAAGGGAGTTCTCAGCCAACCTGTTCTGTTTGTGTGGGCGGGATGAAGTTAGTCGCCTTGCTCCTGTCGACGTCTGCGCAAACCGTCGCACATCTGCATCTCGTGTTTGCTCTCGGAATCTGCCATTCCTTGTGTGCTCATTCTGGCATAAGTGTGCAGCTTCAGAGTGCTTTCACTGTTTCTGCTTCTGTGCTGATCACGTGTGTCTCTGTGTCCCTCTGCTTCTCCATGCCTCTGTGTGTGTGTCTCTCTGTATGTCGTCGTCCATCTCTGAAACCTCCCTGTCAGTGTCCGGCCTCCGTCTGTCTCGGGGCAGCCCACCTCGGCTCCCGCCACACCCACTGCAGCGAGCGGCGCTGCCTTTTCCGCTCTGTTTCCAACCAGTCTGACCGTTCACAGCTTCGGCAGCCTCCACCAGTACTGCTGCCCGTCTACCGACCAAAGTTTACAGCAGGACGACAGGTAAGGGCCACGGTGTGCCTGATTGCAGTGAGTGTATAGCAAGCAGGACTAAGCACCCTTCCCACTAGCAAGGCGTCTTGTAGAGTATCTTTGCACATGTTGTCACATTCCAACAACAGACATCAATGTGTTAGACTCAAGGTATTGCGTAATTGTAAAGTGGAAGGAAAATGATACATGGTTTTCATAACGTTTTTTTTTTTTTCAAAATAAAACTCTTAAAAGGGTCGTGAATAGTTTTTTAGGCCGCTTGAGTAAACGTAAAGACTGTTGTTTTTGCTCATTCTCCAGTAAAATAGCTCAAACCTAATCATATTGGAAAGACAGCATCCATGAACAGCAGTTGTCAAGCTTTGCCATTGACTCCTAATCTGATTTGGTTCTGGACTTTGACTAGGCCAGTCTAATACACATGGACAGGCTTTTATCAATAGCACTCCATAGAGGCTCTGGCTGTATGTATAGGGCTGTTGTGTTGTTAAAAATCATCTCCGCAGCATGATGCTGCCACCACCATGTTTTATTGTGGGCACATTGTGTTCAACCTGATGTGCGTTGTCAGTTTTCGCCACGCAAAGTGGTTTGCACATAAGCCGAAGGTAACGTGTTGGATGTGTTGGACGAGAGCGCCTTTTTCCACATGTCTGCTGTGTCCACTACTTTGCTTATGTCAAACTACTAATGGGACCCCTTATGACCTTTTTGCAATGCTGGCCTTCATTTAAATTTCTTTTTTCCATAAAGGCCAGATTTATAAAGTGCATAACTAACAGTTGTCCTGTTGACCTATTCTCAGTGGCGTCTCTGGCATGATAAGCTGAGTGGGGCACAAAAACTCAACATCTACTAGCAGCAACTAATTTTTTTGTGATGCATACAACCTGACTTTGATCAGTTGTAAATTAAACAGACAGGTCAGCATCAACCAATACACTAGAAATGCCATTCTAAATAAACTAAATGTAATTTTTTTTACATAAAATTACAAATAAAGGCTAATTCGTATTGTTCATTTACTGAATAGAAAAGATTCACATCAATCCTTCAATGAGGCAGCAAGGCCAACCAACATTAGATAGCCACACACTTTCCAGCAGAGTGTAAACGTAAGGTGTGCATTTCCAGTATTTTGATTGGACGATCCAAGCTTGGGGCCAGAGGATTTGTGCCCCACAGCTTTTTACTGAGAACGTGTTGGGCATGTGCACTGCGGTTTCAGATGTTCGTTATCTAAACAAATGGCCCTATATATATATCAATATCAAGGCGCCTCAAGAGGATTTTGTGTCAGTTTTCTGGTAGACTTAAATATATAGACACAAATGTTTATAACAGAATTGTATTGGTAAGGGAATCAGCCTTTTTTTACAACATTACTCTAAAAAGAACGATCCTGTCCCACTAATTATTGCAAATATAGAGCTCCACAGCGACATCTGGTGGGGCCTGGCCCCACTGTCCCCAAATGCAGAGACGCCACAGTTCCTATTCTGTCACCTGAGCGGTGGATCTCAGCAGCTCCTCCAGAGTTATTCAAGAGCACATGGCAGATTTTCAGATGAATGCTATCCTTGCCCTGCCTGAGCAGTGCTCCATCAGATGTTGAAAGCTAACCTAATCCCGCTTTAAAGTTTTCCACCAACTATCTCAGACCTGTCTGCTATATCCCTCAGTCTGTGGTGTTGTTTGTTCCCCGACGACGATAAACTCTACGTGGACTCTATATGTTGCTCTGGATTCTATTTGAGGGTATTAAAAGAGTGCTTGAGACAAAAAAAAAAGATGATTTTGAAAGTCATGTATCCTCTGTTTTCCTCTGCCACATAAAAATCCTAATTAAACACAAGTAGGTTTGTTGTTTTGACACAACAATAATTGCCCAGGCGCTGCGGATCACCTGCAGCAAAATTCAAACCCAGAAAAACCGGCCCGTTTTTTCACAGTTCAAGAGTTTTCCCGGCTAATCCTCGTCTTACCTCCTCCACCCTTTCTAGAACCCCGTGCTTCAGTCTGCTACCGCTCCCAGATGTGACTAATAGATCGCTGTTCCACAAGCTCAGAAAAGCACACCGCTCCTCGAGCAGAGCGAGGGGAAGCGGCGATCTTCAGTAAGACGGAGGGTTAACTGAGTATACAGTGAACGTGGGGGAATTGGCTGCCTCTCACGTCTCCTCCACTTGCTCATCCCTCAGCTGATGCTGCTCTCTCCAGCACATCTGCACGCGATGCTGCAACGCTGCCATCTAATGGCGTCAGGCGGCGGCAGGCAGAGTACACTCGCCCCGGATCACAGAAAGCATCGTTTATGACAAAGATGCCTTTTATGTTCCTGCTTTGTATCTTTAAGGCCTCCCACACTAGAAGTCACACCTGCTTGCTTTTTTGCTTCTGTCTCATGCTGCTTCGTTTTTCACTCTCTGTCCCGCTCTTCCTCTCTTTTTTGTCTCTCTCTCTCTCTGTCTTATCTTTCTTGTCCGCCTGCTGTGTCCTGTGTCTCTCCCTGTGCTGGGACTCCTCCCCAGCGAGGAGGGTGAGGATGAGGGTGCCCATCAGTTCTGTTGCTCTGCCTCAGGCTGCAGCAGCCCCTCCTCCCGCTGAGCAGAGGTGCGGCCGGCCTCTCGACGACTCGCACGCTTACCTGCGCATAAAAAAACCGAGACGACACTGTGCGCCGAAAAAGACATTAACGCTGCAGTCCTGTTTAGGTTGGGGGATGCGGTGTAAAGGCATGCAACGTGTGGTATCTGTGTCATTGATTTACTCATGTGTTACATGCTTTGTGCGTTAATCTCGATGTTGTGTTCTCCCTGTTCCCCTTGCTGTTTGTTTCTCCTCTTACAGCCATATCTGCCTGTCAGAATGCATCAGCATCTTCTGCTCATTACTGTTGCATCCATGCTTTTCTTGGATCCACTAGCTGAGTCATGTCATTTGATTTATGTGCTGATTTCCATAAACTTCTGTCCCCCAAGAATTATGCAATGTACAAATATTAATTGTATTCAGTTTTGTTAATCATGTTGATGAATCCTCCTCCTTATATATATATTCTCTTGTCCGTCAAGTTTATTCATCACCTCGAAGTCAGTTCCTGTTGATTTAATAAAGAATTTTTTTTAGCTCCAGAAGACACTTTGTTCCTTCCTGAGGTATTTTTGTGCGCTCCACTGTGTTTTTTCCTCATCACGCTTGATTGCTACACATCTGTTACATCACTCTTCTCTACCTTAAGGACATTGTACCCTCTTACACACAAAAAGTAATGATAGAAAAGCTCTAGTGTGTAATAAGTCTGTTTGGTGCACAAAATCCCTTAAACCTTAATGGATTTCTCCACAAAACATAAAGCATTGTTTACTATTTGGAGCCTGTTAAGAGTTGCTTCTGACTACTGATGGTCTGGTGTCTCTTATTTTGTGCATCCAATAATATAACGGTGTGCATTAATTGACTCCTAAAGTGTGATGCTGGGCTGAAAATATTTTCTCTATTAGAGGGAGAGGTGATCAAAAAATAAAACACAGAGCAGCTTTGAATTTATGTTAAGAATTAGTGAAAAAATGGAATAGTTATCTCTTTGTTGACTATATTATTGAGCGTGCCTGGTAAAGATCTGTAAAGCAGTTTGAAATAATTTCATGTTTTATTGTCGTATCAAAATTTCCCCCCAAAAGGCTTAGGAAAATCTGATCGCTTTTAAGTAATAATTGTTTTTAACATATTCACCGGTGCCATCCGCCCAATAAATACATTTGATTCAAGCATGTTTTTAATTTCTGTATAATTTCTTTTGTCAGGGTTTATTTGAGTGTATCTAACTTTTTAGATGTTGACCCACTACAATCCTGCTGGTTGTGGTATGAATATGATGACGCTCTTTAGGATGAGAAAGAAAAGTAAGAAAAGGAGATGCATGTTGATCTTTGCATGTCAGGAAATTATTTGTATTTACACTTTATAGAATGAAAATGGCTCGTCTTAACCCTTCACAGCAAAACAATAGAAAACTCATGAATATGTTTGCTTTCTTGCCGACCAGCTTCTTAAATGTTTCCACTGGTGTTGTGATGAATTATTTTTTGGTGATGATGAGATCCAAATCTACATGCCATCACCCTAATCTTCAGATCCCTCCACACCTTCATTAAAAGTCCCTCCAGCCGGAAGTTTGAAACAATGAGAAATGTGGAAAAACAAAGCAGAACGAGGAAGTTTGTCTGGCACAGTGAGGAGGATTGTTGGGGAGGACAGCAAACTGTAGTAAAAATAAAGGCATGTAAGGACTCACCAAACTGTTGGAAATGATTTACATGGAAAACTTTTGTTCTCTGTCCTTCCATCCCAAACTTGTATAAGCTTCTGGGAATCAGGGCTAGAACTGCGTGCTTTGGCGAGATTAAGCAAACACTCCAGGTGAGTGTGGCGTTGTAACAAAAGGTGAATATGCCGCACACTACCTCATGCCAAATGAGGATAAGAGCCCCATCCATGTGCCCCAACCTTTTTAAATGTTATAGAAGATAACTACACTATTGTCCTATTGATGGTATGAGTTTTGCTAAATAAACTGCAGGGATACCAGTAATTGTGGCCCTGGGGAATTTTTATTGATTCTGAGTTTAAATGTTTTTACTCTTCCTTACCAGGGGTGCAGCTAAATTGTGGAAGGAGACAAACCTGCAGAAAATAAACTGAAAATGAGTGAAATGAGTTTAAGAATGTAAATAATTAAACCACTTGCATTTTCTGCTCTGAGAACCGCGGGGCTATTCGAGGGCACTTCATTATCAACAGAGCTTTAAATTAGGATTTTAAATATTTCCATATGTACTGAATCCAATCTGGTTGCTGAGGTGGAAATGGGCACGACTGGGTCATGTTTGCAGGTTAGTAAAGCACCCAAGCGCAAAGTGACAAGCGTGTTTTTAATTATACATAACAGAGGTGACGCGGGAAAATCACAGGAAAAGCAGGACATGGAGCAAAGGCAGGGCAACGAAAAAGGAAAAAAAATATGAGAATAAATCAGAATCTTGAAGACTGAGGCACTCTGAACTACAACCCTAAATGATCCACCAAAAGACAAAAAGGCCTGACACTAACATAAGAGAATAAACATAATGCATAGATGAAAGAACACAAGAAATTTTAATAAACGAAGAAACTAAACAGAAAGAAACAAAACCCTAATGGCAATAATAAAGCAATATGGCAAGACCAATTTTAACAACAAATAAATCTAACAATAATCAGAAAGGAGCACAAAAGAAAACCAGTCACCTGTGGATCGTCATATATTGCAGGTATTTATATGGATTGGCAAACATTTATTCTCCTAAACAGAATGACACAACTTGCAGGCGACGGTTGCAGTTATTGGGTTTAGAGATGGAAGCATTTATCAAATTGTATGACCCACTTTTTTTCTTTTACCTGCATCGAGTATTTTACAGGCGAACCAAAAGCTGTCTGAAAAGACTGTCTGGTACAATTACAGTTTGATATAACACGCATTATAGCATCCAGGAAATGACAGAATTAGCAATGAAAGAGTGTGAAGTTGACTATTTATATCATTTTTAAATATATCAGAGTGTGAAATTGAGCTAAACCAGTTACCTTGGTTGCTCCCATACCTCCCTGTACCCATGAATCTAAATATATCGCTTCTGTCACCTTGGATGTACTTGGCAGCTTTGGTTGTCTGTTAAAGAAACGGTTACAAAATAATTGGCTGATTGGAGAGGCTGTAAACTGCATGTGTAGCTTCGCTGTTTTTGAAAAATAATTCTGATAAACATTGAAACCAACAGGTTAGATCTTCATAATAGTGTTTCCACTGACTGCACAATAACTGGTATCCTTTGTTTATTTTAAGATTTATATGTAGAGACAGTAATTTTTAATGGCGGATTGTCAACTGGCAGAGAATGGATGACAGTGCAGCTCAGTTAGGACTGCTCGACATAACGCTCCAGCCTCCTATTTTCACACCATGTTCTTTTTTTATGCGTTGTGGAATGTGCAAGAAAACTTGGTGCAGCCTTTTTCTATTTGCACATGGATTATAAATGAGAGTGTTATTGAAAAGGCCAGTAAAGCCCACAGTTGGGTCTGAGGTGTTGCAGAAATGGGATCTGAAGACAACTTTCAAACTGCTTTTGCTGCAAAAAGTTTTTTTGGTTTTTTTTTCTTATCTGAGCGACAACTAGCTATAGGTTGTGATGCAAGTTTTCTTTTTTATGTGTTCGGAGTGTTTTCTAGGTGTCTATTCATTCTGAGAAATGCTGTTTAATTCTGCTTAATCAAGACGCCAGCATGAATATTCATGACAGATGTCGTATCAAAGCATTTTCCATGACAAAACAGAACCAGTTCTTTCCAAATGATACAATTCAGTTTGTTCAAATCGGTTGGTTTTAATCAGTCCAGCTCATCGTCTAAATCCGCTTGTCCATCCATGGCTGTGGGGGAGCTGGTGCCTATCTTTGGGCGAGAGGCGGAGTCCACCCTGGACAGGTTGCCAGTCCATCACAGGGCAACACAGAGACAAACATGCATACAAACACCTTCAAACTGAAGAGCGATTTAGACAGACCAATTAACCCAACATTCTTATTTTTGGACTGTGGGAGGAAGCCGGATTATCCGAAGAGAACCCAGGCATGCACAGGGGCAACATGTAAACTCCATACAGAAAGACCCAAGGCCGGGTTTTGAATCCAGGACTGTATTTGGTAAATTGACCGAGTTGATTCAGCGCTTTTCTAGTCATGCTGACCTCTCAGTGCTTTACATTATAGTCACATTCACCCAGTCACACTTACTAATGTGCAAACATTCATACAACAATATACAGAATGGTCGGGGCCGATCAACATATGCTCGACAGAAGCTGGACTTGAATACACAACCTTTTGATTGCAAGATGGCTTCTCTGCCCACCGAGCCCCCGTGGAGCCTCTTCATTCCAGAAAAACCCAATAAAAAGATTCAGATCCAAATAAAATAAACAGGGCAGTCAGATGTAATTGATATTTGATCCCAAATGGGAAGGAAGCCACCCATTTGCAAAGAATAGAGTTGTTAAATTTACAGTAATTTCTTATCCTGAGCCACCATGTGGCGACAGTGGAGAGAAATGACTCATTTTTAGCAGACCTCCACAAAAACCAGACCCAGTATCAACATTCCTATGGAAAGACAAAGAAAAAATCTCAATGTTTTACTCTGAGACAATTTTATATTTGCTGAGCAAATAAAAAAGAATAGTAATGCTCAGTTCATCCAAGTTTATTAACATAACACAAATTTGTCATCGCAATGCATTTTAAAAGATAAAGAGATCAAATTCATAACCAGTGATATATTTGAAACGATGTACACTGCAATGGAAAGAAGCCAAAACTAGAGAAATATGATCTTTTGATTCTCTAATGAACTCTCGCAGAAGCAATTTTGCTGAGTGGAAAACTTTTAACTCTTTAATGTTTTGGGGTTTCCTGTATGTAAGCCATATTTTTATCTGGTATAAAAATATGGCTTAAAAGGCATTTCTTATTTAAGTTGCATCAATGAGCTATATCAATATACTTTAGCTAAATCTCTATCAACATCAAGATTCTGATTGGTCCTTTCCATTTTTATCAATAAATGATTGCTTTTTTCAATGTGTGTTGTTGTAATTTCCCAAGTTTAAAGTTTGGTAATTAACGTGACTGATCCAGATGTCTGACCCAGCGAGGGTGGAGGCGAGGAACTGGGCAGGATAGTGATGTTCACAGCTGTCAGAAGACTGTGGCGAATTCAGCCTGTGCAGCTCGGCAAGCTGAAACGGGAGCCAATGAAATGTGAGAGTGAAAAAAAGTGAAAGAGCCACACAGGGCAGAGGGAGTGTGTTGTTATCCAGCTGCTGCAGCCAGTGCAGGACTTCTCTCTGACGTCGCCAGGATGGTAAGAAGTTTCTCACATTTGTTTCACCTCCTAAGTTGTCACAAAAAAAAGGGGACCTTTAGTTTTGCTCTTATGTGTTTGGATGGTTGGTCTCAGCGCAGAGACATCCTGTTTAGAAAGATCTGCCTCACTTAAAGTTTAGTTCTAAGATGTAACTCCTTCAAAGGCAGACTCCAAAATCGCGGACGATAAATTAGTCGCTTTTGTCAAGTTCTTGTATTTACACAGAATAGAAATGACTTGGAGAAACCGACCCAAGCGAATGAAAAGCAATGTTTTGGCTTGCAGCCTACCTGTTTGACAGCGTGCATGCCATTGAGATGACGAGCACCATACCTAGACTCTGTGCTACTCCTGCGCAAATGCAAGTAAGCAATTATCAGAAATGACTCCCGAGTCCTACCGCTGCGTCAGAGCTTTTAAGTCTTGGTTTAAATGCATGTTTCCAGGGGTTGAGGAGTGCAGCGTATATATCCGAAGCACTGAAGTGAAAAAAAGCAACTTCCACAAATGTACTTTTTTTTCAGAAGTTGAAAGCAATTTACTGGTAGGTGGAGATAAGCCGAACAGGCAGATACTTTCCAGTGAAAGTTTCCTTTCGTCAGTGTTTACACAATCCATTATCTCTCAGTCTTTCTTGCCTGACAGCCTTAGGTTATCCAAAGAGATTACGTTTTAAAATACTGTCACCTCCCTCACTTACTGGGCCTGCAAACTATCTGGCAAAGCAGGAATTCTGATGCCTCCTCTGAGCGCGTTTTAGTTTTCAACTTGATGCACAGAGGAAAATGTGAAGCAGCAGAGCAACTGGACAGTGTTGGCGGCGAAGGAATGCTCGGATCTGACTCGTGAATGATTTGATTGTTTCCTGTTCAGTTTGACAGATTCACACAAACTGCTCCACCAACAGTTATTTAATGTTTCCCTTTTTTTAAACCTTGAAGTTTGAAAAAAGAAAAAAGTCTTGGCACACACAGGTATCCCAGAGGATATTTGCAGGAAGCTTGCAGAAGGCAGCCCTAAGAGTCTAAAAATGAATTCTTCATGTACAGTATCTTGCAAAAGTATCCAAACTTTATCAAACTACAACCACAAACTTCAATGTGTTAAATTTGGATTTATGTTTTCAATGTTTTTATATATATATATATATATATATATATATATATATATATATATATATATATATATATATATATATATATATATATATATATATATATATAAAAGTCTGAAAGGTGTGTAATCAGTCTCTGAGTTAATACTTTGTAAAAAAAAAAAACTTTCACTCTAGAAATAGTCTGCATGTCTTTTGTGGTAAGTCTCTTGAAAAGACATACATAGTCACACACTTACGTTTTTGGCTGTTCTTCTTTGCTTCTTTGCCAACAATTCTCAATTAGATTTGGCTCTGGGCTTTTATTCAGCAATTCTAGCATAAATATGCTTCGATCCAAACCCTCTGACACTGTAGCTCTGGTCGTATTTTACTGCCATTTCCTGCTGGAGGTTGAAACACAGCACAAGTGTCAAATTCTTATCAATTTGGACTCGGACTGGCTTCCCTGTCCTTGCTGGGGGAAAAAGCATCCTCGCAGCACCATGGGGATGGGGGGATTTCTGCCTCGTGGTCTTTTGCATAAAGTCCAAAAAGTTTTGGTCTCATCTGACAAGAGCACCTTCTTCCATATGTTTGCTGTGTCTGTGACACAGCAAACTGCAAACAGCACTTCTTAAGTTTATCTTTCAATAGCAGCTTTCTTCTCACCGCTCTTCCACAAAGGTCAGATTTGTGGATTGCACAATTAGTAATGCTAGATTCAAGTGAATAAATCATTGGTTGTTCATTACGCCGTCCCCCAGCGTACTACTAAAATGGCCGAACGGGGTGGAGTGGACCTGGACGGGGTGTGGGGTGTGAAGAGCCTCCTTTAGATTTAAAGAGACAGCAGCAAAACGAGCTGCCCTCAGACACGCCTCAGCACAGGGGCAAAAAGGGGGGACCAATGCATTGCAGTTCCACTTTCTAAAGACCAAAACTGAATGATTTCAGTGTGAAAAGGAAGAGTTGACAAGCATGATATGTCACCTTTAAACATCCCCACAACTTTCTCCCTGATCTCTCTGCTGCGCTCCTCAGTCTTTACAATGGCATCGGTTCCCTAATGTTCTCCCACAAACCTCTGAGACCTTTAGAAAACAGCTGCATTTGTACTGAGATTCACATAATCCTATTCATAATCAGCGTGGAATATGATCATCATCCACACAGGCGGACTCTACTAGTTTGGTGACCTCTAAAGGCAGGTGGTCGCACTGCATTTTATTTAGGGATATCAGAGTAAAAGAAGCTGAGCACAAAAACGCAGGCAACAAATTTTCTGGGTTTTTTTTATTCAAAAACCTTTTGCGTCACATTTATGTGCTACTCTGTGTTGGCCTACATACCGTAAATATTTAGGGTTTGTGGTTAAAATGGGGGGAAAAAATCTAAAAGTATGAGAGGGTTGGTATACAGCAGGGGTCTGCAACCTGTGGCTCCAGAGCCGCGTGTGGCTCTTTACACCTTCAGCTTTGGCTCTTTAAAACTTAGACCAAAAATACAGGGGGGAAAAATTTGTCAATGTTTCTAAATGTAAAGGTAATTTAATATTGCTAGCTTTAGCATGCATTATTTCTGCCATATATGCATAACGTTTCCAAAAAGAAAGAAACTTACGGTGTATAGAATATTTTACTATAGCTAAATGAAGTATCTTTTTGTCAATATGTTGCAAACGACTTGCTTTTTCATAATTTTGATGCCATTTGCTATAAAAATTAAGAGAACGTATTTAACCTGAACATAAAAATACTGTTGGTTAAATAATAAAAAATATTGATCTTTAATTTGAAAAAAAAAAATAAACAAATGTCCTACACTATGAAAACAAGCTCTTGTTTCAAAGAGATGTGTAACTTTTGTGGCTCCAAACAAAATTTGTTTAGCTGGACCAAGGGTAAAAATGGCTCTGCGGGTTGGAAAGGTTGCTGACCCCTGTTATACAGTATCAGGCAAGGAGTTTTAGATCAGGTATAAGTTGTTATTTTTAAGTTTAATGGTGAAACGATTGGGAATCATTTGAGACAACTACGTTGAGTCAAAGCTGTGCCGGAAGTGAGTCAACACACAAATTAATGCCACTATTGGCACGCTGCAGAGAGGTTAATCCAGCAGCCTCGTGTCCTGCTGTGGTTTCAGTCACATCCACACACACACACACACACACACACACACAGTCACATCAATATTATATGATCGGAGGACAGGAGCCAGAGAAGCTGACATTGTGCTTTTTCAGCGGCCCCCGTTCACTTTTCAATTTCTGCCCACTTCTTTTATTTTTTAAACTCCATCTGTGATCACTCCCAAGTTTATTAGAGTCCAGCCATCTGTTTCAGTTCCAATTAAATGGCCAGAGATAGTGGAGCTGTTGGCTGGTCCACGAGAGGAAACCTCTAGAGAGATGGTCTCTCACTGGCGCTCTAAGTTGAAAACAGGCTTTCTTACATAAATGATGAGCTGCCAGCTGTGATATGGCCACATTTATGTTTCATACAACAAGCCAGTTTTTTTTTCCCCTTTATGAACTGCCTCCACATCTTCTTGCCTATGACTGCATTTTATCTTCAAAATTTTAAAACTCCTTTTTAAATCTTTTTTTAAAATAAGCTTTTGCTGCATTTTCTGTATTTTTTTGAAATTCTCAAATGTAAAAATGCTCATTTTTGTCAGATCAGATGCAGATTTTGTCAGATATCCCTCGCATGTGCTCATAGAATATATAGTGGGTCAATTTACCAATTTAATTTTTTCACATTTACAGTTTTACTTTCACAATAAGGTAAAAACGAAGTGTTGCACTTTTAGCTTCAGTCTTATTGAGATATACAGTTTTCATCTCCTAGATCAGGGGTCTGTAACCTGCAGTTCCAGAGCTGCAAATGGCTCATTGGCTCTATGGCTCTCTTAATATATTAAGTGATGAAGCAATGTTTTTTGTTTTATTCTTTTGTTCTATGCCCCCACAAAAAAAAAAAAAAAAAAAAAAAACACCCCACCAACTTTCTTATCCAGAAAGTGAATGTTGCTTATTGTTGTGTGGCCAGTAAATGTCAGCAGCTTAAATAAAAAAAATCACCTCAGTTCATATGATTTTGAAAAAAGGAGACATTTTTTGGTAACCTTACACCTCAGTGAAACAAAGCTTCATTTCTCAGGTGTCTTTGACTTGATAAAAGTCAGCGGTTACATTGTACACGTTCATGCCTTTAATATGTTGATGCATTTCATTTTTGTTTCACAAACTTACCAAAAAAAATAGTTCAGACCCAATTTGTTGATGCTTCTATAAATTGCTTTACAGATGTGTGTAGGGTAGCCAACATTTGTACTCGAGAGAGAGCAGCATTACTTCAAAATATTTTTCCCTTAAGTAGAAGAGCAGCCATCCAAAAAAAAATGACTCAAGCGAGAGTAAAAATAGTAGTCGGTAACAAGGCTGCCCAAGTACTGAGTACTGACCTTTTGATGAATAACGTCTGATTTAATTTGTGACAGTAATCAGACGGATAAAAATATATAAGTGTTATGTGCAAATTCTGGCATTTTACAAGAATAAAATACAAGTAAGTTACACAATAGGAAATTAATACATTCAGGCAGAAGAAACACACATTTCCAAATCTATGCCTACAACATAAAGCTTTTTAAAAGCAATACTTCCAGAAGGTTATGTTTATAGATCAGAACTGTGTAACGCACGACCAGTGACAGCATCTTGTTTACTGTATACTCACTTGACGTCCAACTGATTGTTCAGGTTTAACTGGCTCAACAGATAAAAAAAAAAACATTACCATAATGAAGCCTGAGCCTCGCCTTGACATTAACTTTATCTCTAAGGCTTCGTCTGGTGCTATTTTTGGTTAAAAAAAATCTTTGTTGGTCATTCAGTGAAGTAACTAAAGGGGGCATAATAGTCAGAAATTATACTCAAACAAGAATAGCATTGCTTTAGAACAATATTACTCAAGTACAAGTAAAACTGGGTAATACACTCCTCTGCTGTTTAGTTTTAATTGGTATCAGTGGTGCCCTCAAGGACTTCATCACCCATTCAGAGTATTTAAGGAGAAAAAGAACTATAAAACTAAACATGGAGCAAAGAAAGCAAAGACAAGAGTTCCCCGAGGAGCTCCGAAGTTAGATTACATAAATGATTTTAAAAGATAAAGGCTGAAACACCATCTTCAAGCTGTTTCGTGCCCCTGTGAATACAGCTGCCAGTATTACTAATGCTGCCAAAATTAGCATTCTAGGATGAGGAGAAAAAAAGGCTTACCTTCAAACCTGACAAAGCACGAGCAGTTTTCTCTGGGCGAGACGGCCAGTTGGCAATGCAGACATCTCCTGTGAAGAATAAAGATCACTTGTAACTGTTTTTTAAATATTCAACTGGATCAATAATTAAAAAGTCAATCAATCTATTAATCAATAATCTTTATCTATATAGCCCTTTCCAACACACGTGGTGACCAAAGTGCTGTACATTAAATCAACATTATAGAAACAGAATTAAAAACATAAAAACATAATGTCAGATTTGTGTTAAATATGAAAAAATGGCAAGGGTTGAATTTTGGTGAGGTAGTCGTATTTTTTGTTGTTGTTAAACAGCAGCAAACTGTATGGGTTTGTGTGTTTATTCATATATATATATATATATATATATATATATATATATATATATATATATATATATATATATATATATATATATAGCAAAATAGGTGAAGATTTGTAGATAAGTTTCAACATAAAAAAATTGGGTGATGAATAATTGGAGGCACCCATAAGAAACTCTTGCAAACAAAGTTGTGAAGATCAGGAATGCAAACAAAACATACCCCAGATTCCGCAAGATGCAGCAAAAGTAAACAAGTAAAATCCGTTTGCATTTCACCACTGCAGAGGTGCAAGGCGCGCTCTGCAAACATGAACCGACAGCTGGGTCGCGTGCTGTCGGAGAAATCCTGCTGCGCTGGCGCGCCGACTGGGAACGAGTGAATAGAACCTGGAGGTGGGTCGGGTTGTGAGCCTGCTGTGTGTAGTAATACCTGAAATGTCATGAGTTTGTACAAAGAAGTAAGAAAAGTAACCCAAGCAGCTGAGTGACGCCAGAACAAATACAAATCGTTATGCTCTACTACCTTCCAATATATTTAGGCTTGTTAGGCCAGCTGCTCTCCAGCTGGGAATTTGATTCTATGAAGGACAACTATTGTAAAATAAAGTCATAAATCCTATGAGACACTGCTCTTGCATTTTCTCCTCATCTTTTAAAATGATGCACGGCTTTTCTTTGACAGCTTCACTTGTACACGTTAAGTTTAAACTCCAGCCTTAAAAATACAACTTCCTCCCAACCAGTACAGCAGATCTTTAGCACGCTTTGGAGGTGTTGGCTCAGCACGGTCATGTCTGCACTGGCCCGAACCGGGGAGCTTTACAATCATTTTGTGATAAATCCCTCTGCATTCCTAATATGTGCCAGAAGACCTCCCGCAGTCCGTGCATAGACCATTCACACTCTAGCTCATTTTTGACGTGGCGTGGTGCGAAGGCACTCTGGGAATGAATTCCTACATTTCACGCTTATGACTCAAAGGAAAATTATGCCTGTTCCGGATGTGCAACAGGTTACAGTAAAGGTGCCCTTTCATGCAGCTACCTGCATGGTAAAGAGGCACTTCCTTGACTTGAGTGCTTAGAAAGAAGGCGACTAGATCTCTGGTGTTGATTCTGGAAGATGTCCACTTCTGATCAATATCTGTCTAAAGCCCCACTTAGAAAATTTTGCTGTTTTAACTTTTCACATAAGGAGTCATGTATTTATTTTTATTTAATTTTTTTTGGACTGTCATTCACAACCTGTGCAGCATCTTCAACACCCACCTTAATGATGGCAACAGTCAATACACTGCCATGGCAACACCGCTTTTCATCCTAACAACTGCCTGGCCGCCCACAAAAGTCCAACAGCAACCGTCACCAAGCAACCCCCTCCCTGTTCTCCGTTTCTCTATTTAAGGAGCAGAGGAGGAGGACTGAAAATGATGCTGCACGAGAGAAAAAAAAAAAAAAACCTCAGCAAGAAGAGATGGGGTTATGTGCAGCACCTTGATTTGCTCAGTGTAGAAAAAGCACCCTGTTTACACTGCAGAAGGCATAATTAAGGTTAGATTTGCTCTAAAAAAACAACAGAAAAAGTAGATTATAAGAATGTTTACCTGCTTCTAGAGGTCAGGGTGGTCGTTTTTATTACAAAGCTTGTGTTGTGCAACGTGGCTGCACTGCTCTCGCTCTGTTGTTAGACTCAACAATCATTGAGCTAAGTCATGTGTTGCCTAAAGGCACAGGATGTCCTGCTGAAGGACGCTGCATTGTACAACGCTTCCCCGTCTGCCCACTCCAAAAAAAATCCCAGGACTAGATGGAGAGCAGCAGCTGGGGTGTTTGAAACTGCACAGAGTGCATTGTGACTTGTTGATTTTAACAAATAAAAAAAAATGGGTTGTTTGCTTCCTGGGGTTGGCTTCACTCCCCCCACCCACCCCAGTAACTGAACTCTTGTACAGGAAGTTTTTTGTCAGTCGAGCGGAAAAGTGACAATGCTTTAAAGGAATGGTTTGCCAGTCTTAATTAGCGTTATTCCTGAGCTGAATGTAAGGTCCACTCACATCCCTGACCCTGGCTGCACTGTGAGACAGGGCAGTGCTGGCAGAGGGGGGCGTGGCCAGCGCAGGGAAGGAAATGTAGACACAGGACCATGTGACACACACAGAGAGACGGACTTGGGTGGACTTTTCTGGTCAGAAAGTAGCAGCACCGAAGGATCTTTGCACTGGACTTACTTTAACGCCGATGACTTTAATGGTCGCTAAAATACGAAGCTGCATATGGACATTTGATCCCGAAGGACCTGTGATTGTTTCTGGATGATCAAAAAAAAAACCTTGAAGGGCATTTTAATGAAGGCAATTAGCGTCCAGTAACGCGGCGGCGCTGGCAAATTGAGCTCGTTTTTCCTGTTTGGATAGAGTCGCTGGTATGCGGCGCTGCGCAACTCTTGTTTGTGTAGCAGCTGACCTGTCAGAAAGTTTTACTGCCGCCGTGCCTGTCTAAAAAGGACGGCACAACAGGCAGGGAAGCACTTGGCAAAATATTAACCAAGCCCTGAAACCCTTCAACAGAAGTGGATGGAGGACAGAAAATTGTTAAATTACCAAACCCCTGTGTAAACGGGGAGATGTTTTCAGGAAGCTGGCACTGCCTGAAATAAACCCTGAAATAAAAGTTCACAATGAGTTCCAGCAGGAGGTGGCTGGGTTCACGGCGCACTAAAATTTACAAGTAAGTCCATTTCTGGTCATTCTGAATAACCTTTTTTTTTTCTTTTTTTTTCTGCATATAATTGGGGACGCCGCTGATATCTAGTTCCGTCACCGTTTTTTTTTTTTTTGGATGAGAAAATGTTTTGTTGCTGTAGTCTCTCAAGCTGTCAGTGACTCAGTCCCCCTGACTTCTGCTTCTTCTTTCTCCTCTCCAGCGTGGAAGGGGAGTCCCAGTGTCCGGACACGGCGCCGCACAAAGACAGCTCCTTCAGCCAGTCGCCTTATCTTCACGGCTCAGAGCGCTACAGTGACGGCGCCAGCAGCGCTGCTGTCCCCGCCGCGTCCAGGGGCCCCGCCAGCGTGGTGACCTCCAGCTCGGCCAGCTTGGCCTGGGCGCTGCGCACCCGCCACCAGCCGGCGAGCCTGGCCCTGCGCAAGCAGGAGGAGGAGGAAAACAAGAGATGCAAGGCCCTCTCTGACAGCTATGAGCTCTCGACGGATTTGCAGGATAAGAAGGTAGCGATACTCGTTGTATACTTAGTGAGAATAAAGAGGTGAAAGGAATTCATACATTTTGAACCTTTTCACATTGCAAAAAGAACCAATGGTGACATATTTGTGGAGTGGACAGAAAGCGGTGTACAGTTTTCACCGTTGTTTTGCAAAGAGAGATCTTAAAAGTGTTGCATGCGTTTATATTCACTCCCCTTTGCTCTGATGACCCTATAAAACCCAGTGCACCGAACTGCCTGTGCGTAATTTCTCAGTATGAGTCCAGATGTCCTTTTAACCCATCAGAGCTTTAGGAGATCAAATTCAGGAGAGGTTTAAAAAAAAAAAAAAAGAAAAAAAAAAAGCTATATCTAGTTGGGAAAACAACCCAGGCTTTGGACATTACATAGAGCACTGTTCACCCCCTCATCTGTAAATGGCACAACTCCAGATTAACCATGATATAAGCGTTTATCTGAACTGAGATGTCTGGCTTTAATCAGTGAAGCATCCTAGAGAGACCCATAGTAACTCTGAAGGGGCTGCAGGATTTCATAGCTCAGGTAGGACTGAGTAGCCATTAGCAGGAAATGGGTCATTCAGGCGACAAATCTGGCCTTTTTACGAGTTAGTGATATAAAAGAAAGTCACAGTTGGAAAACAAGCTGTTTTTAATTCATGTTTAAAATCCAGATGAAGTCCTATTTACAGGTTGCTATGAGCCATCCAGGGTACAAAGCAAACATGGAGGAGAGAGCTTTGGTCAAATTAAACTTGTGAAAAACTTAACACTTGGTATTAAAATCATCATGACGTAAGGGTTTCTTTTCCTAGAAGTTGATGAGGAGAATAGCTGGAACTAGATGTAGGGCAACATGGGGAGAAAAACTTTTGCTGAGGCTGCAAAAGGTGTGAAGCCGAAATGAACAGCTAAAGCTACAATTGAACACTTGGATGAAATCATATTCATGTGTTAGAATACCCCAGTTGAAGTCCAGATCTAATTGAACTTGAGCTATTTCGGAAATAAGAACGGGCTGAAATTTCGGCATCTGGGTATACAAAGCTGGTTGATTCCCCCAAACGTGACTCCACAAAGTGTTGGCTCGGGGGGGACTAAATATAAAAGCTTTCCACAATTTCACATTTTTGTTTTAAAAAGTAAAATGTTCAAATTCATTGGGTGTGAGTAATTTAGCAGGAGAGCTGTGTAAAGTGCACCAAACCTTGTGTAAACAAGTTACTCTTCTCACCTCCTGCAGGTGGAGATGTTGGAGAGAAAGTATGGAGGCTCCTTTGTAAGTCGCAGAGCGGCCAAAACCATTCAGACGGCCTTCAGACAGTATCGCATGAATAAGAACTTTGAGCGCCTCCGAAGCTCTGCCTCAGAGAGTCGCATGACGCGCCGCATCATCCTGTCCAACATGAGACTGCAGTACTCCTTTGACGAGCGACAGCCTCAGCAACAGGCCCAGACGCAGACCAGCTTCACCCACAGCGTGGCCATCGGGCCTCCTCATTCCCCGGATCCTGACCGCTCTGCAGACTACACCCATCTGGAGGACTCCTTCTCCAAACAGGTCAGCCGTTGGGATTTTTTTTAAGCTATTAGGTTCACAACGCTCTAATCTGCATATAGATAAACATTTGAAATACATGAATAGAGCACTACATGCTTCTGATTTATCTATTTTTTGCCATGTTCTTGTTCAGAAAGAGCGGGATACCTGCAAAGTCATTGAATATTTGCAGTCTGTTGATGCTACATTAGACTATTTTAGAGTAATGGCCGGACCCATCTCAGCATATATTTTCTAGAAGGAAAAAGGAGATTTTGTGTATTCATCTATATAAGATTTCTTTATCATGCCAATTAAAAACATGAACCCAGAAATTGCATTAATTATTGCTCAAAATAACATGACAAGGTAATTTATACCTAATAGAAAAAAAAAAAGTTTCCTAGATTAATCCTAGTTACTACTGCAAACCTGAGAGGAAACAATTTCCGGGGTTAGAAATAAACATTAATATTGATTAAAGGTTCAACTATTATCTTTTAACTGGGCCCTCACTGTGTTTTTAAGAGATGGCCAAAAGTTTGAGATATACATAAGGCTTAATAGTAAATTTGGAGTGGAGAGGTTTGGGAGAAAAGACTCGATTCATTTTTGGATCATTCAGGAAACAAATGGGAATAAACAAAAACACTCTTAGGTATTTCCCCTGGGTAATGCCAAACACGATTGGGGTGTGAAGGGAAGCAAGGCAAAACCTTGGAGGACTTTACTCCCCCAAAATTAAAAGTTGCCTGATAGATTTAGAGCTATTTAAATAGCTCTAAATCTATCAGGCAACTTCACTCAGAACTTAGTTTCTGTGGAAGCAGATATCACAATCCAGATCAATGATCACAACTACAGGCCACACTGCATTTGACAACCATCAATAAAATGGAATATGTCATATTTTTCCTACAACCCATACACAATAGGCCTTATTTAAAGTAATAACTAATCATGGAATAATTATGGATAACTTTAAAAGCTTTCTGAATTGCTGAGGTGTGTATATCTATATAAGAAAAGACTCTTTGACATGGATTGACTGACAATCAGCTTTTGAAGATCACGGCACGATTTGCAGATGCAATCTGCGTGGATTTAGAAGTCATTTTGACCAGATTCAAGATCATCGGCGAATTGAAGCGATCAGTAGGGGTGTTTTTAGGTGTAGATTTTAATTTTAGAGGGGAGAGGTAAAAGTGTGTGAAAGGTCAGATTTGAGTGTTTATGGCCACTACAGTCGAACCTGCGTCGATGGATAACTTTCCATCGCCCAGCATCATGTGATCACCTGACTGTCATTGTGCTGTAGTGCACTTGGATCAATTTCAACTATATTCACCTGAATTTGCGCGTGACTACATTATTGGAGTGTAGTGGGATGATTCAAATTGAAACTGGACCTATTATACCTGGATATGAAGGGGACTTGTTTGGTTTCTAAAGTCCCTGGACATGATATTTGTTGGAATTTGGTGCTGTATACATAAAGATGAATATTCTTTATAACCCCAAACTCCCGTAATAGAAATGGCCATGATGGTTTCATTTCTCATGTTCCCACCAGGTCAAGTCCTTAGCCGACTCAATCGATGACGCCCTCACCTGCCGCGCAGGCCGCGATGACTCCCAGGAGGGCAGCAGGGAGGGGGGACCCATCAGTGAAGACTTTGGAGAGTGCATGTGGAGCAGCAGCAGCAACCCATCCTCCCAAAGAGGCTTGGGAGAGAGAGGCAGAGGAGCTGGGGGAGGACTCAGCATGCACGGTGACAGTACTGCCACCTCTTACAGCGACGTCACTCTTTACATGGATGACGGGATGCCATCTTCCCCGCTGTCCCTCGACCGGGCACCCAGCAGCACAGATACAGAGTACTGGGGCCCCGGCGTTGGTGTTGGAGGCCGTGAGGACAGCAGGGATACCGAAGGAGGGGGCAGCAGCAACAGCCGGCGCAGCACCCCATGCACAGAGTGCAGAGACTACCGACTCAGGGGGGCCCACCTGCCTCTTCTCACCATCGAACCACCCAGTGACAGCTCAGTAGACATGAGCGATCGTTCAGACCGAGGCTCCCTGAGCAGACAGTTGGTCTATGAGCAAGAACCCGGGGTGGGTTCAGGCTCCCCACAGGGAACCCTCAAACACTCCCCGAACTCAGGCACCCACCCGTCCTCCGCGGCAGCTGCCCAGGGTCAGACCAGGCCCCCCGGCAGATCCATACCAACACATATCCCACACCAGGTGGCAGCCCACCACCACCATCACCACCATCCGATCCACCACCACCAGTATCCTGACACACCCTCATCCTCTTCCTCCCCCCAGCAGCCACCCACCACCCCTCTGTCATCTTCCTCCTCGACAGCCCTTCCGCCCGGTGCCCTCGAGCAGCCGTGTTGCTCGGACGGAGATAACGACTCCCTCAACTCCACCACTAATTCCAACGAGACGGTCAACTGCAGCTCTGGCTCCTCGTCTCAGGACAGCCTGCAGGAGCCTCTTCCTCCTCTGGGCAAGCAGACGTATCAGAGGGAGAGCCGCCATAGCTGGGACTCTCCCCCCTTCAACAGCGATGTGGTGCAGAGACGTCAGTACCGCATTGGTCTCAATCTCTTCAACAAGTAAGTTGCAGTTCCACCGAGAGAAGTACTTTCATGTCTATAAATGTACAGTAAAAAAAAAAGGTTCATCACATTTTTGCTTCAACTATAGGAAACCAGAAAAAGGGATCCAGTACCTGATAGAAAGAGGTTTCGTATCGGACACTCCTGTTGGGATTGCCCGCTTCCTCTTGGAAAGAAAGGGCCTCAGCCGGCAGATGATAGGCGAGTTTCTTGGGAACCGACAGAAACAGTTCAACAAAGATGTTTTGGAGTAAGTGGTTGAAATAAACATATGCGATCGGCTGTGTAATAGCATTTGCCTTCTAACACATTTCTTCTGTTTTTACTTTGTAAGTCTTGCTGGGATGTTTCAGATCCTCAAACAAATTTCAATGTCAGACAAAGTAAATCAAACAAAAGTTGTTGTTGTTTTTTTTTAGGTAATTGTCCAATTTACCTAGTTAAAAAAGCAATCAAGATCAAACTGGGCCTTTGTTTAAAAAAAAAATGCCATATAAACCAAATAAGTAGTTGTTCCTCCCTTGGCAGTCACAGTAGCCATGAAGATTTTGTGATAAATGGCAGTGAGTGTTTTACGTCACTGTTGAGGAATTGTGGCTCGCGTATCTCAGCAGAATTGATTTAATTCAGAGGAATTGGAGAGTTTTCAAGCATGAATGGCCTGTTTAAGGTCATGCTACAGCATGCTAATTGGATTTATGTCCGGACTTTGATTTAGTGACTCCAGATACTTCCTTTTTTAATTATTAATTTTTGAGACAATCTGTATGATGTTTGTTTTTTTTATGCCGGATAAAATGGGACACGCACCTTCCAGACTGTTGTCTCATCAGTCCAGAGAATTCTTTCTAAAACATCTTTGGGATCACCAACGTGTTTGTTTTTTTTTTGTTTTTCTTTTTGGTAAACTGTAGTTTTCTTAAAACATAAAGGCCATGTTTGCTGGGATCTTTTTTAATGGTAACATCATGAACACTGGCTTTAACCGAGAAGTGTAGCCTGCAGTGCTTTATGGGGTTTACTTGGTTCTTCTCCATTTGTGGATGTTAGCTCTCACCATGGTTCGCTGAACTCCCAGAGGATTAAAAAAGGCCCTTTCCAGACTGGGAGGTCTTGAATAGGTCCAGATAGGTGGTCAGTGCCATGGATTGCTTTTTTTATTAAAAAAATGAGGACATTGTATTCCTGCTTTATGTCATTTTTAAATCAGTTTGATAATCTAATACCTTCAAGCGTGACAAAAAGCCAAAGCGGAGGAAATCTGTATACGTGCCCAGAAGCTACAGAGGAAGCTTTTGAAGCAATGGGATTGTTAAGACCTTTACTCAACCCACCCCCATACACAGAAGATGTGATAGGAATTATGTAACGCTGATACTCGAGCTCAAGCATGCTTGGTGTGAACGAAATTGAGCTACAACCTCCGAGTTGTGTGTGTGTGCTTTTACAGCTGTGTGGTGGATGAGATGGACTTCTCTGGGATGGACATCGACGATGCTTTGAGGAAATTCCAGGCGCAAATTAAAGTTCAAGGCGAAGCCCAAAAGGTGGAGAGACTTATCGAGGCTTTCAGGTTTGTATATGACAAATATCTGAAGAGGAATGTATTCCCGGGGCTTTGCCCAGCAAACAGCTGTATGTGGACCCCACGAGGACTTTGTTAAAGGTGAATGGGCACTAAATTAGCTTCTTATGAGACCCACTTTGGTGGACTAAATTCAACCCTTATTTGGAAGGCCAGTTAGACACTATATGGAAGTCCTAGCTGTCTCTAAAATAGATATTGACAAATGTTGAATATGAGTAAAACATCTAGGACCTATTGCTTCATGCTTACTCAGTATGAGGGATTGCTGCAAAGCAATGGACAATGCAGACGACTGTCCACTGTGGCTCTACGCTCTTTCATGAGGAGTGAATGCTGCTTGTCAAGACTCAATGCAATCTGCTGGGTTTCCTTAGACAAGAAACCTTTTGACCGATCTGTCTGATTTGATAGAATTTGACTTCGTAAAGTGTCTTGAGATGACGTGTTGTGAACTGCCGCTATATATATTAGATTTAATTGAATTTACCTATATTGGTCCCCTTTATTTGCCCCAAGAGCTGTCCTACATCAAACCTATAGGTAATTGATATAAGGCCCACATGTGTCCAAGAACAAAAACCATTGTGGGGCCCACTCTTGATCAGATTATGTACTCTTATGGGGCCCCATATTTGGCCAGATGTTGACTGGATCTAAGATATTAGGTTTCAACTACTTTCTTTTGTTTTCAGTCAGAGGTACTGTGTGTGCAATCCGACCCTGGTTCGGCAATTCCAGAACCCCGACACCATCTTCATTTTGGCGTTTGCCATAATCCTCCTCAACACGGATATGTACAGCCCCAACATCAAAGCGGAGAGGAAGATGAAACTAGACGATTTCATCAAGAATTTGAGAGGTGCTGACTCACTTGCAAACAGCAACACTTTATAAAACACAAGAGTTTCGACATACACGTAATCCTTGCTGCTGGCCTCTTAACAGTGTTAAGGCTTATGGTTTTTACTAGTACAAGGTTTTCTTGGGTGTTCTTTCAATGCCTGTAAGTCTTGTGTAGGAGTGTATTTGGTAGAATCTTTTTTTTTTTTTTTTTTGGTGCTATTATTTTCTGAAAAAAACTTATCATCCAACCCAAGGTGTGGACAATGGTCAGGATATACCGCGGGACCTATTGGTTGGGATCTACCAGAGAATACAGAAATGGGAGTTACGGACCAATGATGACCATGTATCGCAGGTGCAGGCAGTGGAAAGGGTCATCGTTGGCAAGAAGCCTGTGAGTGTCTAGAACTGTTCAAAGCATGACACGATTATTTTTAAAATGTTTCATTTTCTGTAAGATTCCATTGGTCTTGCTATAACGGTTTTGCCCTCGTAGGTGCTGTCCCTTCCCCATCGCCGTCTGGTGTGTTGCTGTCAGCTCTACGAGGTGCCTGACCCCAACAGACCTCAGAGGACAGGAGTTCACCAACGAGAGGTCTTTCTCTTTAATGACCTGCTGGTGGTAAGGCTGACTTTAAGACTGCTGTGATACAGAAGTTGAAGTAATTGATTAAGCGCTGTAAATATATATACACGTCTGTTTGTTGTTCACCAGGTAACCAAAATCTTCCAAAAGAAGAAAACCTCAGTCACGTATAGTTTCAGACAATCTTTCCCTCTGGTTGACATGCAGGTCCACATGTTTCAGAACTCATGTGAGAAACGTTTTTTTTCTTACTTTAGCATCTTACAGTTGATCCTAATTGTCCTGATTGATTGTAACGGCGACGTCCGTGTTTCCAACTAGATTACCCTCACGGCATCCGCCTGACCTCGGCCAGCCTGGGCGGAGAGAGGAAGGTTCTTATTGTCTTTATGGCACCCAGTCAGCAAGACCGCACCCGCTTCGTCAGCGACCTCAGGGAGAGCATTGCTGAAGTGCAAGAGATGGAGAAATACAGAGTGGAGTGTAAGTGCCCCATCTGCTGGTCATTTCTATAAATTAAACTGTAGTTGTTCATGACCAGAGCCATTATTCTACATGTTTCTGAGAATGAGAGTATGAAAACTTAATGAGATGTTTCATGCTGTTGCTATGCAGTTTATGCTTCTGTGTTTTGTCTCTCTCTCCAATTCAAAATCCCTTGGTGTTTCTGTGCAAATTTGCAGCGGAACTGGAGAAGCAGAAAGGTGTGATGAGGCCCAGCTTACTGACCGGCACCATGGTTGGTGGAGGCGTAGGTGTGAAGAGCGATGTTGTGAATGGCACCTTGGGAAGGACGAGTTTTGATGACAACTGCTCAGTGGGTGAGGGTCTCAAGCGCACGGCGCTCAGCTCATCTCTCAGGGACCTCTCGGACACAGGTGAGGCAACTTTACCACTGAGACGGGGGTCACTGCCGTTTCTTTACTATCAGCTCCGCTGATTTGGGTTGGCTGATCTTGCTCTCCCTTTCTACTGCTAAATCTTTTTCCTGTGTCTCGCTGAAATCTTGTCACAACTCATCCGGTACCTTGCAAAAACATTCTTACCCCTCGACCTTTTCCTATTTTGTCAAGCTACAGCTACAAACTCTGTAGTTTATTTGGATTGTATATGATAGACCAATCCAAAGTAGGTCAAATTAGATATGTTTTTTTTTTTTTTTTTTACTTTTTACACAAAGAAGAATCTGAAGTGTGGCATGAAAGTTGTACTCAGCCCCATTTACTCAGATAACCCTGAAAAACCATACATCCACCTTCACAAATTGACAAAACTGAACAGCTCATAGAGCACAGATCAATCCATTGTCCAAAATGGAAAAAAAACTAGGCCTATGGTAAAACTACAAATATAACATGACATGGTCATCAACATAAACTGACAGCCGGCTAATGATAGCAGTGAAACAGGCCTATGGTTGTAGTAACTATAAAGGAGTTAAACAGGAGAATCCCTGTGCATCATAGCTTACATTTTGCATCTAAAATTAAGCTGTTATGCTGTGAATGATGTTAAATCTCAGTTGATTATACCATCATCAACTGATGATATAATTTTATTGTATTATTCTGGTTCTTTTACTCCTTTTTATTTTCCGATCATGTTTGAAGTCATCTAAGTAAATGACAGAGCGACAATAAGAAGGCCATGCCATCTAGGGGACAAAGCAAACTTGTCATCCATCTGACTGATCTTGAGCCATTTTGTGAAGAAGAATTGACAAAAGTTTCAGTTTCTAAATGTGTTATGCTGACATACCACAAAAGACTAGCCCTTTTATTACTTTATGTTGGTCTATCACATACAATCTCAATAAGAAGCATTGAGGTTTATGGTTTTAAAGTGACTAAATGTGAAAATTTGACAGAGTAAAAATACTTTTGCAAGGCCCTGGATTCTTGTAAAAAAAAAAAAAAGTAAGTAAAATCTATCCTTTACGCTTTGCTAACCTGATTCTTCCTGGTGGGGTGCAGGGAAACGTGGTCGCAGGAACAGTGTTGGTTCTCTGGACAGTACAATGGAAGTAAGTCTATAAAAGATTAGTCAAAGGACTTACGTTCTCCCCTAACTGGTGCCCCGTCTTTCTGAGTGCATGTGCATATAGAGTTAACACGCATGTGTGATTTCTCAACTGACACCCTTTGCATGGCTTTTTGCAGTTATTTCTGCCCCAGCATGTTTGGTGTGCCGATGTAAGTAGGAGCAGGGATTGTAATTCTCCAGTGTGTTTTTTAAAACCTGATGAGTTTTTATGTTCCCAGGGCTCCATCATTAGCAGCCCGCAGCCTCACCAGCGCTACCCAGTGCCAGGTGTGATGCCCGGCTGCTATGGAACAGAAGACTTCCGGCCTCACCGCCCCATCCTGAGCCCCGGAACGGGGGTGGGGGGTGGGCCGGGGCAGCAAATTACCACTGCTGGGACAGGAGTTGGGGGAGTCTCCAGCAGTGTAGAGAGAGCGGGAGTGGGGGGCGGCCCTGGGGGGAGCAGCAGCAGCAACAACAACAGCAGCAGCAACAACAGCGGCTCCTTCCTGGGTTCACTCTTCGGCAGCAAACGCGCCAAACCACCAGGGCCCCTTATTCCACCGGGGCCACCCTACCCCGCACCTGTACCCCCACCGACTACTGGAGGACCCCCTCCTCACTCCCCTTCATCCCTATGCCAGCTGGAGGGGGGGGCTTCCAAGATTCAGGCACTACACGCACAGTTCTGTCACGTGGGCTCCATACAGCCTCCGCCACCGTACTACCATCACCATCGCTTCCACGTCCAACCCGCGCCCCCTCCTTTGCAAGGCGTGCCCCCGCATACTCTACAGAGAGGCCCACTGCCCTGTCGTCCTCCGGTTGGTCCACCGCACGTCCAGCACCCGCAGCTGGCCCATCTCTCCCAGCTCTCCCAGCATGGGCTTCAGGGTCGCTACACCAACATGGTGGTAGGATGTCCCCCCCCTCTTTCTCCTCTCTCCCAACACTGCCAGAGCCAGCAATTCGCCCTCTACCACGTGCAGCCTACACAATCTGCCAGAGGGGTCGGCGGCCCAGGTTCCAAACCCCCACTAACGTTGTCTCTTTCCCAACCCCACCCTCACGCACACTCCCAAACCCACCCCAGGCACGCCCAAACGCCGCACCCAACCAGCCATTCTACCCATCAAGCACACTTTATATTCGGCACGCTGCCCCACAACCTTCCGTCCGCCTCCGTCAGTGCGCATCACGCAGCCTCCGCCGGCCCCGTATCTGCCCCAGTACCCTCCTCTCTCCTCCATCCCCCCTCCCCCACCACACTCCCCTTTACCCCCCCCTTCGTCCCCCCTTACCCCTCTTACACCTCTCTCCCCTCACCCCCCCCAGCACCCAGGGCAGCCTCAGCAGGGGCCGCAGGTGACAGGGGCTGGATCAACAGGTACGGTGGGCAGCTCCAAATCCAAGCCTATCAACCGGATAAGTACCGTAGTGTGAGCCGGACGTGGAGCTCCAGGGGTCACCGGTTGGAGGACAGGTGCGAGGAGGTGGGCAGGTCGCGGACTCGAAGCAAATCCGCCCGGACAGAAAGCAACAGCAGCAGCACTGGCGACAAGAGGAAACGCAGGCTGCTCCGTCTCTGTTACTTTCACCTCCGCTTCCCACATATGTAGGTGGAGCTGGTGAGCACAGCTAGAGGTAAACAGCTTGTGCCCACAAACCTGAAGAGAAACAAAAAAAAAAAAAAAAACTGCACACACAACACGAGTCCGCATTACTACTTTTGCAACACACAATCAAAAAAGTCTATAGCCATATAATTTAAGAAGAAATTAAATCTATATCTGAGTATAATGCTTAAGTTTTACTTGTTTAAAGTCATGAAGTATGTATGAGAATATTTTCATGTACAGTACCAAGATGTTATAATGTGACACTGGAGAGTTTATGTATCCACTGGCTGACACTGGGTTTGTAAATAGAGACTAAAGCGCCAAAAGCATTCCAGTTGTAGTTTTGCATTGAAAGGATAAAAAAAAAAAAAAGTTGCAAAAAAAATCTCCCTTGACTTTGCAATAATTTACCTGGCTTCATGATGTCTCCATCCCTTAATGCTGGTTACACTTTGCCATTTAGGCGTCTTGTTTTATTCTAAAGATGACCTCAGACAAGTTGCTCTCTCTTAAACTTCTAAAACAATCAAAGTTTTTTTCTTTTTTAATGGTGTTCTGCCTTTCCGGTCTTACTCACATCAGCAGGAGTCACAGGGCTTGTTAACGCTTTCTGCGTCGGGTTTGAAAGTCGAAGGAGCGATGCAAACAATGTTTCTTGAATGTTTCTGAAGCTTCTTGCCGTTTTATTGATATTATGTTATACCTGCTCTACCTGAGTATAATGAATATTGTCCAATCATTGTTTTGATCAGTGATAAATTATATCAGCAAATGTTTGTACGTGGTTATACGAAGTATGTGCACATACAGATTCTCTCGTTTCGCCATAACCACTGGAGGGTATTCTGATATGTGAAGTTTGTGGGTTTTTTTGTTGTGTTTTTTTATATTATCATATTTTTCTTTCAGTTATCAATGTTTAGTATTTCTTTGTGTTAAAACAATTAATTAACTTGAGATTTCTCCAAACAGTATCAACTTTTTAGATGACATCACTAAAATAAATAAAATAGAGGGATTATATTTAATTAATTTATTCTATGAGTTTTTCTATATTGACGAGATGCCTAAATGTGGTAGAGGAAATTGAATTATCAATAATCGAGCAGGGCACCAATGGTTCAGGTCAGAGTTTTGCAAGCTGTAATTCTATGTCTGAAAGTCAAATTAACATGGGACTTTTAATCATGCATTGTATCCATTTTATTCCAGTGTGGAATGATTATACAGCATAACATTTAAAATATCTCAAATAACAAAAAGTAGGTGCAAAAGCTTGAATGTATTGCCGATTTTATCTGAGCCACACAGAGCCAGAATTGGGTATACAGTTTTATATATTTGCATACATCCTAACTAATCCTTACCTAATTGTCCCTTACCAAGTTGCACTTCTAGTGGATGTTTTTTTGTTTCTGGCATAATCTTGGCAGATATATGTGACCATGTGAGATATGTGTGGGTAGATTTGGTAGAGCTAGTCTAAACTGGCTCTTTTCCTGCCACAGACTTGGTTTATTTAGTAGTTGGCTTAATTTTCAATAGGTTTGAAACCTAAAGGTCGCCTGCATTATCTATTTTTAAAACTACATCCGTGAATGTTTGGGTTCTCTGTGCTAAAAGCTACGTATTTGTAGATAGCTCTCCATCTTCATTGCTTTAACTACTTTGTGCAAGGAGACGCTTCTACTGGCAGTAAACTCTACCACCACCACCATGTTTGGCAGTCAGGACAGTTTACTGGGTTCTGAAAGCCTCACCTTTATTCCACCAAACAAGATTTATGTCACTTTGGCCAAACAGCCCAGTCTTGGTCTTGTCAGACCATAAAACATGTCTCCAGAAGATAATTGGCTTGTACATGTTTTTGCAGCTGAAGATTTCAGTCGCGCTTCTATATGTCCGTATTGGAGTAGATTCCAGTTCATGATGGGCTTGAGGCTCAGTGGTTCCATGGTTGTCCCTGAAGATCCCAACCCATTTTCTTTCACCTGAGGCAGGAAATTTAGGTCAAGTGGTAGAAAATGGTTTTCCAACAACTCTGGGTTCATTCCACGGTTAAAGAATATACATGTCAGGTTAAGTGGTAAACTGCCCCTAGGAGTGAGTGTGACTACCACACCTCTGTCCAAATCACCGCTGCAGATAGGTGGATGGGTATTCCAACAGCGCTAGCATTGCAAACACACATCAGTACTATCTGACCAGAATAGGCAATGCTTCAAGAATGTCCTCAACCTTGACTGTTTAAAACCCATGCACTCTTTTCAAAACCCGGTTCTGTGCCAAGTTACTTAAATCAGTTCTGTCAAAAAGAGCGGTCCGATAACCAACCAGAATTATGATAAAAGCTTGTTGATTGCTACAAAAAGCACGTGGCCAAGCTGCAACTTGATGAGGACCATTTAATCAAATGTTAGTATGGATGTATGCATAGAATTTCTTGCCTGTTTTTGTCATCTTTACCCTGTGTAGGTTGAAGAAACGACAATATGAATTAGACTCCTATACCCAATTTATGCTTGAAATTATTCAAGATGTATACGCCATTATCATTTCACCCTGCAAATAGAATGGCTCAAATAAACAGTCAGAAGCCTAAAGTTAATATAGTACTTCGGCTCTGGATGACTGCATGTAAACCTCTGACTGAAACGGTGACTATTTCCTTGCAGTCATCTAATTTTGGTCATCACCTCTTTTTCTTTGTTGAAGGAAGCGCGCTTTTGCATTAAGCTTTGTGGTTTTGCACATGTGACGTCTTCAGTCAGAACTGGCCTCCCTCTTCTCTCACTTTGAAAATGATCTTATTATATTTTCTGCTGCCCCTGCTTGTTGCTTCTTGTGAGAAATCACTACAATAGTTAGGAATGTAAATTAGCCTGCAGGTACATACTGTACTTCTCATGTTTTGTTTTTGAGTATTAATTTTCTTGTGGGCTAAGTGTAAGTATTACCCCTTTTTTGCTGCTGCGTTTCCCAAGATAAAATTGAGCACTGATGTAGTTAATCTTCAGTGCCATCTATTACCTTAAGAAAAGAACATAGTTTTTTAAATCCTAGCGGACAAGATTAGAACGTCTATTTAATAACTTGGTTAAAGAAAAGAAGACAGAATTCAAGAAGACTCTAATGTTTAAAAAGATGGTTTGGAGTGTATTAAGAATGTTAAATGAATTATTTTCTAAGTATGTGTCAGCTTCTCTTTTTATTGTGTCCTTTTTAACTATTCTTGCATGGATATATCTGCACTTATTGAATAGATTGTACTGTATAAACATTAATGTACATATTAAACTATACATAGGCTTCTTTAAATTATGGGATGAACTGGTCCCATTCTGTATTCAGGTGCGTGCATGTGAGTGCCAATAGGTATGCACATTTAAAGCAAAGACAGGGACAGGAAATATTGTCCAAAAGGAATATTATTGACCTCTTCTTTTCTTATTGTTTCATACCGGCGCAGCGAGAATGAGTTACAGCGATCATAAATTCAAGGCCTGAGAAAAGTTAATATGTCAGTGCACTTATTGATATTATTTTTGAACATGATTTCCTTTTTTTTGTGTATGTATTACATGTACTGGAAGAATAGAGAACTGAGATGTGAATATTTATTGCTTCTGATAAATTAAAGTGTCCTTGCAGTGAAGTAAAAACTGTGTGTGGGTGTGATTTATTTGATATTAAAGCAGACTTCCAGAACTCAACAGCTCAGGAAAAGTGACGTTAAATAATTTAATTGTTTGGAGGGTTATAATGTATTTCAATAAAATGTTTTGTTGACCCGATGCATGAAACCTGATTATATATCCGATTTAATTAATTTCAGACAAATGTCTGTAGACATGCTTTATTTATTTGTTTGGTAACAATTATCAAATGTAAACTGCCAAAAAAATCTAAATTCCTCATTTCCTGTGCTTATTAATAAACAATTTGTTTCTAGCATGTCATTTCAATGTGTTTTTAAGTAAGCTATCCACCCAGTGGTTATTTTATATGGTTTAATTTTCTGTTTTTTCTTCATAACTAATATAGGTTAAGTTTTTAAAATGTATAAAATGTTGCCAGAAGGGTTAAAAACTAACAGCAAAAATATGACGGTATGTAATGAATAAATAAGTAACTTAGAAAAAGTATATTTAATAATACTGTTTCTAATAAGTTCAATAAATATTGACATTAGATGAACAAAATGTTTTATCTTACTATACTTTAATAAATAATTGATTAGATGTTAATTATATATATATATATATATATATATATATATATATATATATATATATATATATATATATATATATATATGAATGACATTATTTGTGTGTTTATTTAATAATTTCACAGATCTTGTATTGCAGTGTGCCATATTTCAAAATGGTCATTTGTGGCTAATCAACCCAAACCTCCAAAAGCGGCACATTAGGCTAAAGTGTACATCACTTCAATTTCAGACCAACCACCTGCAATTATAGTAGTGCGAGCCCCACCCAGGGATCAACAGCTTCGGAGGCATCAATAATGGGCATGTGGAAACACATTTATTTGGCCCTAAATAAATTGGATATTTAATTGGGTGACTAATTACGCATGTCAGATTCCTGCTTTGGTTTTTAACACAACTGATCATCAGAGAAAAGCATACAACCACCTGCTTCATCCAACATGAGTCTTTGTATGACATTTGATAAGATGCTGTAGACCCACAGTTACCTAGGCAACAAACTTTTCAAGCTTAGTCCCACATAACTGGGGCAAGTAAAGAAAATAATGTTGCGCCTGGCAGTATGCCACGGATCAGAAAAACGCTGAGGACTTGAAGAGGACCTAGCCTTGAATGCTCAACAGTATCTAGATCCCTGCCACATGCATTGTTGAGCTATCAGCGGGTACACCCTGGAAAGGTTGCAAGTCCATCACAGTGCAACATGCGAAGCGCCATGCATGACATCTAGCGCTTTGGGGTCGTCAGACTAAGTTAAAGCGCTGTACAAGTACAAGCCATTTATCATTTACCATAACTATATAGATCAATTAGTCTAACAAGAATATTGTTTGGGCTGTAGGACGAAGCTGGAGTATCTGGGGAGCGACTGGGGCACAGGCTGATCACCTAACCTCCATGTAGAAAAACCCTGTTCAAGATTTCAAGATTTCAATCCAACACTTTCTTTCTGTAAGGCAACAGTGCTAACAGCTGTTGTACCATGCAGCACTTTATCATATATTCATTTTCAAAAATATATAATAAAATGGCTACTATACAATTCAATGGACAGATTAAATTAATTACATTCTGATTCAGACCTGGTTATAATAGTGTGGTCAAATTCAGTGAATAACATCAACTGGAAAAAAGTCCTCTACTTAAGGAACCCCAGCTGACGTATTGAGCTATCGCCTTTGCAGCAAACCCCACCATGCATGCGGCGACAGTGGAAAGGAACAACTCCCTTTCAAAAGTGAGAACCTTCCTGCAGATCCAGGATAAATAGCCAACTATAGCACCCAATGGTTATTTAGGGGACAGAGCAGACGCACACAATTTTGTTCTTGTTGTTTTTACATTATTATCATCATCGTCATCATCACCATCATCATCATCAGCATCATATTAGTAGTACAGTAGTCGTCGTATTTTATGATTAACAGTTTTGTGAAATAATTTTTTTTTCACATAATTCTGTCAGACAAATGGTCATGACATTGTTTTCAATTATAACACATTCTTCTTATTATTATTATTATTAATATTATAATTATTATGATAATTATTATTATTACGTTCTGGTGTGTGTGTGTGTGTGTGTGTGTGTGTGTCTTCACCCGTTTGTTTGTGAAAAGCTATGAATGCTGGGTTATTCACCAATTTAGCAAAAGCATCAAACAAGAACAGCTGAGTTCACTTCCTTTTACTGTTATACAACACACGCAGCTCATAATAGTTCTGTGGCAGTTTTTTTGTGGTGGTGGTTGGGGGGGGGGGTAAACTCGTGTATTCTGTTATACTGACAAATAAAACTTTCGCAAAAGAACATTAAATAACTTTGACCTACTTCCTCTCGCAACTGTGCCAGCGTTGTAATTACATGACCTGTTTGGCGTACGTGCGGCACTACTTTCAGGAAGAAAACGTGGGAGGCGGCGTGCGCAGCTCCGAGGTTGTGCTGCGGTCGTGAGAAAAAGCTAAGATGGCGTCTCGTTAAGACGCGAAGGATGGCCTGAAGAGAGTGATGGTGTTGATCGGGAAATGATTTATCACGACAGTAATTGAGAAAAGTTTGTGGGTTTTTCGTTTGGTTGTTGAGACGAACACCAGCCTCTCCCGTGTTTAAGCCCGCGTGGTCGGCGGAGCGGTGTGTATGGAGAACTGGAGCTGAGAACGGGCAACTTTTGCTAGCCAACAGAACAGGACCGAGCACAGCTGGTTAGCTAACCAACCAGTCATCCCAACAACAGAGGAAGGAGTGCGGCCACAGTCCTTATCACACCCCGGGACATCGAGGTGTCTTCGGGTCAGTCACAGGAACGCAGCTAGACACTTTACCGCAACGGAATGGATACATAACTGGGGTTTTGTTTATAAAAAAAAAAAAAAAAAAAAAAAAGACTATGATTGAATATTGGCTTGACGTTCTTAGCGTTTGTGTGGTTACAGGTTAGCAGGTCTGCGGTTTACATTGTTGACTTCAGTCAACGTTAGCAAACGGATGCTAGTTATCTCCACCAGAGGGACGCAGTGGGACGGTGGTGCTAGGAAAATTTTGGAGGCCTTGATGCTAACCCAAGCTTGTTGGTGGTGTCATAGCCTCTCGTTGCTGAAGAAAGGACGTGAACACGGGTCACGTTTTTTTTTTTTTCCTTTCTTTCTGTAGGAGGCAGATCAATGACATTTAGCTACCCGTTTACAGCTAATGTAGTTTGGAGGCGTTTGTTTTTGTTTTCTCTTCCCTCCACACTTCCTGTTAACGAGCTGTCGCTAATGGTAAGGCTTGGTGGTGTTTTTTTTTTTTTTTTTTTTTTTTTTTTTTACGTCAGTTCTCACAAGTTTACTCGCTAACGGGGTGATGTGAAGAAAATTGTCTACGTCGTGTGTCGTGTTTAGCTTAATGTTGGCGTTAAAACGTTGTGATTGAGCAAAGGGAATATAAAAAGGAAGCCCTGCCCACTCAATGAGTGGCGATGATGCTTTTCTGGCCTTTTTAATGCATGAGGTTCCACTGACTGAACGCCATTGTTTGCCTGAAGGCCCGTGGAAGAAAAAAAATAATCTGATTGACTGTCACTGAAATCCCATAATTAAATGGAGTATATTTTAGGATCTTTTTTTATAAATGTCGACACAAAGTGGATCTGCACATACTTGCAATGTTATTGTTGCCGTTTACTCACTTTTACCCACAAATGCTGTCATCTGCCAACGAGATTTGCTTTTATTTTTTTATTTTTTTGACTAAAGGTTTCAGGTTTTTGTTTGTGTTTCTGCAGTATTTACTCAGATGATTGGTCACATATTGTTAGCACTACTGACCTGTCTTCTGCTTGGATTAGCTAAGGGTTTGTTGTGCTCAGCTTGGCCATGCAGCCTAAGAAATTCAACCCACAAGATGATTTAGGTGATGCATATGAGCACCTACAGAAAGACGGACATTACCAGAATTAGATGGGGACCCACAGATGTCGATATGAACATGGAATATGGCTGGTAGAAGTTTCCATGTGGTAGATAAGGAACAACAGCACTGTTATGCAAATTGTTGCTGTCAGCTCAGGTAACTGTCATTACGCAGTTAGATAATGTTTGAAATTGACCTAAAGAGATGTAACTTGAACCCCCGCTGGCCCTGCATGTACTGGGGTTTGGTGTTTTGTTGTGTCTGGTGTTGGGGGAGGGGATTTCCTGGACAAAAAGAAAAAAACACCCTGGGTTTTTTTCCATCAAGAGTTATAGAAACTAAAATTTATTGAATTAGGAACAGTCTGTCTTCAAATAGCTGGTTATAAAATGAGGAAGTAATGATTATGCATGACCTAACATATGAGGGTCATGCATTAAAATCTGGTTTGCTTTTTGAAATGGTTGATTTGGAAATTCTCCCTTTATTTTGCTAACGTGACCTTTTTTTAAAAAAATTATTCTACTGTATTTGTGTTGTCGTCCTGTCATCGAGAAGATTCGCTGAGACCTGACAGGTTCTAAAAAAAAACTAGTTGGTTTCATAGTATTATAAAATCCTGGACCCTATAAATAGCTGCACATATTCCACAAACAAAAGTATTCAATTCAATTTTCAATTCAATTTTATTTATATAGCGCCACATTATATAGTGAAACATGTCATCTCGAGGCACTTTACAAAGTCAAATTCAATCATATTATACTGATTGGTCAAAAATTTCCTATATAAGGAAGCCAGTTGAGTGCTTCAAAGTCCCGACAAGCAGCATATTGACAGCATTGTGGCCGATTTGTTTGCACGTGAAGTTGTTTAACTTGTTTCACTTTGCGCTCCTCGTCTGATCAGGGACATGGAAGTGGAAGAGTTCATCCCTCCTCCGGAGTGTCCAGTTTTTGAGCCGACATGGGAGGAGTTCCAGGATCCCCTGGGCTACATCGCCAAGATACGTCCAATTGCGGAGAAGTCTGGAATTTGTAAAATCCGACCCCCACCAGTGAGTACCTGCTCATTTCTAAGTTATGTTGCAGAAACAGGATGTTTCACATATTTTCTTTTTCTTTTTTTTTGGAGTTACCACCTTGAAAATTCTTGAGGGCGATTATAGTTTTTTTTTTTTTGTCTTCCTCCATTTACATGATAAAACTGACAAAAACAAATGTCATACAGTTGTTAATTTTATTTTAAACCAGCTAATATTAACAATCAGCTTCAGATTGCAGTTTCAAGGGTACTCTTGTTTTGTCACAGCGAGAACATTGTTTTTTTTTTTGTTTTTTTTTTTTAGTTAAATGGGGAACAGAAGAAAAAAAAATACTGACCACCGCTGCCTTGTATGGACATTATTTTATGTAAATTTAGATGCTGTGCATGTGGTGATTGATTTGTAATTACTTTTATGTGGATACGTAGTTCTCCGTGTGAACAAACACACATACAGCAGTGGCAGCTCGCCAGCTGGAGATCAGACGTGGGTTTTCAGATACAGAAAGAGACACACACCGCTGTTTTATTCCCGCTCACAGTGAGAAGGCGACAGAATTTCAAAGGCCAGATCAGCTAATTTAGACATTCAGAACTACCAGTACATCAAAAGTTGAAAATGCACCCCTTGTTGTCGGCACCCAGTCTTACAACATTACCAGCCGCTCTCTGCCAGGGATGGAGTGGCAATGTATGCGCTTCACGTGATCTCAAGGCCTGGCTGCTGAATCCACTAATCAATTGATATATGCATGCATATATTGGCCAATACAGGGACAAATCTAGGATTATGTACTTAATTTAAAACAATTAAATACATTCATAGATATTTAAAGGGGAGCCCTCTGAATGTTTATTTTATTTTTTTGCAATAAGCCAACTAGAAAGGAAATTTTGTAACCGATAGATCCAAATTTCATTTATAGTAAGATGTCGCGTTTAAGGCTACTTTCACTTGCCTGAGAGCTGTATTTAAACAGGAATTAGGCTCAATCCTAGCTCTATGATGGGCTCTCTATTCCGTTTCAGTTTTTGTTTTGTTCATAATAAGGCCAGATAACTTTACTGTTCACAAGCTAACGTTTCAATGCCTCTGTTCCCAATCAGGACTGGCAGCCACCATTTTCAGTGGAGTTGGAAAACTTTCACTTCACTCCTCGCATCCAGAGGCTAAATGAGCTGGAGGTAAGGTTTTTTTTTTCTCGCTCTAAAATTCATCCTGCAATTGAAATGACTAAACTTTCCACACAAGTTTTGAAGCAGACCACTATTATCATTTAAGCTCTGAGACAATTTCTAGCATGAAATCAGGTTTTCAGTCAAGGAATTTTCTGATTGTTATCCTACAACCCTAAATGTTTTAGAAGTTTGACCTGAAAGGAAGTGAAGTGCCTTGATTTGGGATCAATTTGTTCTGATTTTTAGGCTGAGACCAGAGTGAAGCTCAATTATTTGGATCGCATTGCCAGATTTTGGGAAATTCAAGGATCTTCTTTAAAAATCCCACATATTGAAAGGCGCATTCTTGATCTGTACAGCTTGTCAAAGGTGAGCAAAGGTCAAATGGTATTTATTTTATTCAACATTCGTTCAGGAAGATTAGCTGCTTGTTTCTTTGATTTTTTTCCCCCAGATTTAAACTGTATTTATTCTTCTTTTTTTTTTTTTTTTTTCAGATCGTGGCAGAGGAAGGAGGCTTTGAGCTGATCTGTAAGGAACGGCGATGGGCTCGTATAGCGCAAAGGCTCGGCTACCCTACAGGGAAGAACCTCGGGTCTTTGCTGCGGTCCCATTACGAGAGGATTGTCTATCCCTTCGAAATGTTCCAGTCTGGCGCTACATTTACGGTATTGACCTGAAGTTGTATTTTGACAAATTCTTCTTTTTAATTACATTTCTATCAATTGATGGTATATAAATGATATGTAAAAAAAAAAAAAAAAAATTGTTGTGTTGATAACAAATAACTGCTGTTTGACTAAATTTACTTTTTTTTTTTGGTTTAATTTCAAGCATTGCAAGCCAAAGCATTATGATGGTGAAGATGTGGACAAAGAGTACAAGCCTCACTCCATCCCATTGCGGCAGTCTGTGCCGCCGTCTAAAATGAGCAGTTATGGACGCAGAGCCAACCGGTGCCAGCCTGATGTGAGTCAGAGTACCTGCTGTTACTTGTTTTGTTTTTTACACCTACATACCTCTGGGACCATTAACCCGTTGGAGGAAAACAATTTTTAACATTGGCGTTTACAATCCAGCTACACCTCGCTGTAATTGGTTATGGTTGTTTGATATAAATTTAGCGTCTGCCCTGAACAGCTCAGAGGAAATTATTTCATTGCTTTAACAGAAGTGGTTTCACCGCAGGACACAAGTCAAACATTCAAATCCATGTTTATGTTTAGATCATATGTTTTGTTTTTACCTCACGAATTACAGTTTTTACATATATTTAAACAAATATTAAAGTTTTGCAAAACTTGTTTTTTTATGCACTTATCAATCACAGAGGAATCTTTATATTTGCATTTTTTTGTGATTGGGTTGAGTTTAGCAACTTTTGGTAATGATCAAATAGCTGAGTAAATTTACAGGCGTCTCTAATAAGAAAAATAAAATCTCAATAGAACAGCATAGATGACCTTTTACAGTGCCTTTCACAAGCTCCCAAACACGCTGAGCTTTTTTCCATTTTTTTTTCACATTACCACCAGAAAGTTGAGGGTTTTTTTAAATTTGTTTTTTTTATTCAAGACTTTCTTATAAACCAAAACATTGTGTATAACTGTAAAGGAGAAGGAAAACGACTTTTTACAAATAAAACTGGTGTCATGCCTTTGTATTCAGGCAATTTTACTGATACCCTTTAATAAAATCCAGTGCAGCCATTTGCCTTCAGCAGTCACCTAATTGGTAAACAGAGTTTCACCCGTCTGTAGCGTAATGTCAGTATAAACCTGCCTGTTTAGGCAAGGCCTTTGTTTTTTCAGTTTTTTGTTTATGTCGAAATTAGTGAATAGATTTATAAAGAACAAGGAACATGACAGATCAGGGATGAAGTTGTGGAGAAGTTTAAAATAGTTTTAGGATATTGTTGTTGCGGCTAAGCTAAGCCTTTAACATATCTGAGAGCACATTTTAATCCCTCTTCTGACAATGGAAAGCATACGGAAAAGTAGAAAGAAGAAAGCAATTATTACTCCCCAGTAAGGTTTACCATGTCGGGGACGCAGCCAACGTTTGGAAGAAGGTGCCCAGGTTAGCTGAGACAGAAATTTAACTTTCTTTGTTTACCTGCAAAGTGCACTGATGGGAAAACTGATACTTTTCCCCATCCATGTTGAAAAAAAAAATAAAATACTGCCCAAGCATGATGCTGCCACCACCACGCTCCACAGCAGGGATGGTATAGTGAGGGAAGCTGGTTAGATTTGCTCTGAAGATGCCTTCAGCTCAATGCAGTTACAGCCCTGCTGTAATCACAGCAAAGCGTGGGTCTACAAAAGATTGGCTGCAGAGGGGTAATTACAAATCCACACCCCTCTTTTCAGACTTCTGTAAAAAAAAAAAAAAAAAAAAAAACAAGACAAAAACATGTAATTTTCCTTCTGCTTCACTTTTATCAATTATTATTCCCAGTCTATCACATAAAATTCTGGTAAAATATGTTAAGGTTTGTGCTGCCAGGTCGATGGTCTGCCAGAAAAAAAAAAACAGGTCTTAATAGTGGAACCTCCTGTGAATGAACATCCATTACGAAGCTTCATAAACGAAAACAGTCATGACTTCAGCTTGTTTGCTTCATCAGAATTGATCACGCTGTTACATCGGCCACTAAAGCCACTCATGCCTTCGTGTTGCATGATGGCGGAGTGGATGTGCTGTTCGTGAAGCCCGGGGTCTCAGTGTAGCACAATGCCAAGCATGCTGTCCATGTGTGCAGCTCAGGTAAAGTATTTGTGTCAACATGGACAGCACATGTTGTGGCATTATGTTGATTTATCCCATCTGAGGAAGGAAATCACAGGTGTTTTTTTTTTTTTTTTTTTTGTGCGTGTGTGTGTAAGCTGATCATTTTTATCATGATTTTAAATGAGTATGTCTGCAGCTCATCGTAACACCAATTGGCTTTCAAGTTGTTCCCGACCTGGTTAGAGGTGGAATCGGGAGAGGTCCGACGACGATTCCTGATTAAACAAATCTTACTAGACTCACTTAAACCCTTTTTAACCGTTGTCTCCTTTTTCTTCTTGGTTTTTATCATCAGTAAATGTATTAAGATTTTACAGAAAAACACCACAAACAAGAGCACGGGTGGGAAAAAATAGCTCAGCTCTTGATATCTATCTGGTTTTCCAATGATCAGCTTGGTCCCTATGTAAGTGTTGGCCCTTTAGCCCAACTCTTTAAAAATAGGCAAATTTAAAGCTTTAATGTATATCTTACTGACGGAGTAAGTTGGGGATTAAAACTGCTATTTTGATCAACTTTTTTTCCAATACAACTTTACACCACAATATTGAATACTGTACTTGCTCTTTGGTTTTATTAGCTGTAAACATAAAGGCCTCTTGTAGCTTTTTAACCCATCACTGGATGGTTGATCATCACCCAGATAAATAAATGATGCAGCTTTAGGAAGTAAAAGGCAACATTCTGCACATCAGGTACATTTCCTACAACTCAGACAGTGTGGGCTGCGATGATTGCTGTAATTCAGTCTTTAGCAGCAAACGGTGCAGCAGCAGCAGATGCATGGTTGTGTCCAGGAAATGTTACAGTGCACTCGGAGCGCATTCCAGCTTGCTTGCTTGCTTTCCATCCTGTCATGTCGCTGTGCTTAATTCTGCTTTGTGCTCCTGGGGTATTTAGTTCTGCGCTTGCATTCTCATGCTTTTTTTCTTTTGATGCTTTTTCACCAAAGTAAGATGGTTATTTTACAAGCTGTATGATGTGAAAATCAGTTTTAATCTATGATTTCTATTACGAATAGCCTTTGTTTGACAATACATCTGGTTGTTACATTTCTTTTTGTTACATGCATACTAATTCTCGCCCATTGGATGAAATCCTTTCCATTTACGCCAATGACAATTTTATTTTTTTCACTCTTTGTATTTTAGGCATACTGAATTAAAAATAAGATATGCAATATGAAAAAACCACCCCCCCAAAAAAAACAATGTCCATGGGTTTTGCACTCTAGGTAAAAATCAATACATCTGGTTGAGCTTGAACACAAAATATTCATAGTTGTGATGATATCCAGACTTTTTCACACACGGAGGAATTCTGCTCTCAGTTGTGTGTTGCAGCCATTTTGTTTAGCATAGATAGCCTGGATTTAGACACAATTGTCTCTGCAATACAACGGCCCACGCAAGAAATAAGAACATAATCAAAATGTTATTTAAATAACTAAACATCAAAAAGTCAAACTCATATGGATTTATTCAAAGTATATCAAGACTTTTGGTTTTGTTTTAGTTCATTTTAACGATTGTTATGGAAATTAACACCAAAGAGTCAACAGACAAGACTTGCTGCCTTGACTGTCATAGTAGCTGTTGCGCCTTAGCAATGACAAAAGGTTATTTCTAATGAAGCTGGATGAACAGGGGGTTATTTCCAAGCATATTGACGGAAAGTTGAGTGGAAGGAAAAAATGTGGTAGGAAAATGTGCACAGGGATACCCTGGGGCTACGACCTTGTTACCGGGACTGGGGAGAAAATGTTGCTTAGTGGTCCAAAGTCTTTTCAGATAAGATAAGATAGATGAAAGTTTAGAAATCAAGGTCCCAGATTCTGAATATAGAGGCAAAAAAAGAATCCATGTGGCTTGAAGTCCAGCTTGGAGCGCCCTCATTCTGTGGTGATTTGGGGAGCCTTGTCATTTGCAGGTGCTGGTCCACTGGGTTTTATGAAGGCCAAAGTCAGTGCTGCCGTTTACCAGAAAAAGTTAAAAGCACTTCATGCTTCCCTCTGATGCCAAGTTTTAGGTAGAAGTCGGTTTCATTTTGCAGCTGGTCGTGGCTTCTACCCGCAGTGCCAAAAGTACCACTTCCTGCTTTAAAGCTATAGTTGGTAATCCTGTTCAGAAACACTTTTTATTATACTTCCGCCATGAACGTAGTCAATACATTATGTATTCAAACAAAGGAGGTTACCAAATCAATCTCTGTGGGAGCTGCAGGCCAGTAAAAACTGACCAATCACTGCTTTTCGCACCAAAGGTGACCAAAGTCATAGTTTTGTTTTTGTTCTCACCTTCTCTCTCCCTCAAGTTCCAGGGTTATCACCCTATCTATTGGTTGTCCCACATCCCAGTCATTCTGACACGCTCACGTAACGCCAGTGTGCGTGCTCATTCCTTGTTAGTTTCCACTTGCTGGCACTTCTAGTGTTTATGTATCCGGTTAGCTTAGCGGTTAGCTTAGCTGTTAGCCATTCATTGTAGCTCCACTGCTCTCACTGTATACTTTGAAAATGGCTGAGAGTCGCATGAAGCGAACCGTGTAAAAGTTTGAGTAGAAGAGGAAGGCATCATTAGAAAGGAATAAGACCAGAGTAGATTGGGGAGGTTTTTTTTTTCACACGATCCCCCTGAGGAGCAGAAGAGGAGGTAAGACAGTCTTGCACATGTGCAGTTAATAAAAAAAAGACTTGGGGAAACTAATGGGAAAATCGGCGACCCTAGCTTTATTTACCATAGTATCGATGTGCTGCATTTGCCAGCAAAGTGACCTGAACCTAACTCTGTAGAGGTTTTGTCAAGAGGAAGATGCAGGACAGCAGAGGGAGCAGTGGAGTCCAGCTGGAGGCTGTTCTAACCAGCAACCAGAGAACACCTATGCAGGGTCGCAGGCTGGTCACCTCCATGCCACGCTTTGGATTTGATGCAAAAGGAGCCATAATCATGTAAATTACATGAAATATGTGCTGAATATGTCCCTACACTACAAAAAGGAAATAAAAGTACAATTTTCTAGAAATTAGTGTATTTTTCTTTGATTTGAGCAGCTAAATAAGACTATTTGCCAATGGGATGAGTATTTTTACCCCTAAAATAAGATAATTAGATATCCTGCACTTGAAATAGGTGTCTTAGTCTTATTTACCTGCTCAAATCAAGGAAAAATGCACAAATTTCAAGACAATTTTACTTACTTTCAGTTCCCTTTTTGCAGTGTATGTTTGAAATGAATCCATATGAGTTTATCTTTTTGAATTGAATCACTTAAATGCATTAACATTTGATGAAGTTGAATTTAAATTTTTGATAAATTGAAATTATTTAAATGCGCCTCTATTGCATCCTTAGTTTCATTTTAAAGTTGTCTCCCCCTTTCTAGTTCAGGGAAGTTTTCCTTAACCCTAAGATAATTTTCCCACTGATCCGTAGCCATGTTGATACACCGGGATTGCAGAGGCCTTAATATTGTGACAAGGCAAAATTAAGATATGTCACTGTTTATCTAGCTGTCATCAGAGAGCTGATGGTGTGTGATTAAAATCTCTCCATACAAGTTGACATCTCTTAAATTGGGTCTTTGTCCTGACCCTAAACCTAGTTTATTCATTTTTTTTTTCTTTGCCAAGAAATCAGTTAAATAAAAAAAATGTCAGCTGGACTGAACAGGTTTAAAGGGCTGGATGCAGCACATTAGTTTGCATAAACTTCTAGATTACTTTTTGATCCTGCCATATTGTTTTAACTTGAAGTGTGCATTAACAAGTTGTAAGCATTTAGTAGCATAACTGAGAGAATGCACAAAATAAGATTTTTTGTCTTAAAAGCTGCCTCATTTAAAAAATATGCGGACGCAGCTGCTTATTCGCCTCTTAGTATTTTTGGCAGCAAATTTTAAAATCGCTGCCTTGAAGAGATATTCAATTGCCTCAAATGGTATGAAATTGATATTCGGGACAGCTAATCCTATCTTGGCAAACAAAAGCCGATCTTCTGCGATCTTGAAACATGTTTTATCTGCCAAGACTGCAAATGGAACAGACAAAAAAAAAAAAAAAAAGACTTTAAATGAGGCAACTCTCTCCAGAACATTATGTTAAAGGAATATAATGTGCAGATGTTCAGAGATGTTTTTGTTCTGGCTCATCTTTTCAGACTTTATTCCCAACCACTTTCCATTTTCCTTGTCTTAGTTTATTGTTGCTGTTGTTGTCTTCCCTTGCAGGGTCCAGAGGATCTGGCCCCCCATCCTCTCACCACTGGCTCTCAACTCATCTCTGCGGTACTGCCCCTTGAGCATAAGAGCTCACTTTCCGCCCCCCCCCCTCCTCCTCCTCTTTGCTGTCCCCTAACCACCACACCTCGTATAAAGTTGTCTGTCTCACTACTTTTTTATTTTTTTATTTTTCTTTCTTGTTTTTCTGGAAATACTAAAACATTTTCATTAACATGCGATCACACTGCTATGCTGTCCCCAAGGCTGCGCTGCCTCTTTAAGGACAACCAGTTGCAAAAGCAATAATTATTAAATTATTGCTTCAGTTGTTGTCAGATTCACCTGGGCTGTTTCTACTCTATTATGGGTTTTATAGTGTGAGGGTATATTGTGGTCCTTTCAGGGTTTTTTTTATTTTTATTTTTTTTATGTTTGCCCTGTTTTTGACGTTAGCAGCTGATCCGGTATCCTTTTGTCAAGATAAACCTGTATGCTTATAAAACAAGCTTTTGACAAGTGAACTCCTCCAGGGTATTTTTATTTTTTTTTACATGTTTTGTTCTTTCACCCATATTTTCTCTTTCCTGCTGCTTGCCTTTCAATGCGTACTTGCTGAGCTGTCCGTGTCCTAATTTTCTCCGCTTCCTTTGATTTGGCGTGCTCTGTAATCACTCCGAAGGCTAACAGCTTGGCTGCATGCGTTCTCATTTGAGTGCACTTACTTAGACCTATTAAAAATCTTTTGATTAAATACGATGTGCCATTTGTGACTAAAAATAGTCAAATAATTAATGTTCAGGACTTATTTAACTATCGTTGCTCTCTCGGCCTCTCCTGGGTTGGCTGGTTGGTTGAAGCCGGCAATCTTCTGCGATGGTCCTGCGTCATAAAATGTTTCATCTGCTTTTTGGTGTTTCATTTACAATGATTGGGTGGCTAAAAATGCTCTAATTTTCCCTTAGTGGAGAGTACGAAGCAAAGATTGAGGAAGGACGGTTAGAGCTTCATGAATAAAGGCAGTTTGGGGCTAGCTTCGTGAGACCATCCTGATCTCCCGAGCTTTCAAGGTTTCACTCGCAGATCAGTCTGGCTACTTTCCGTTAAAGAAAATTTGGAGCAGTTCACCAAACGAACTTCCAATCAGCGTTGGCTTTGAGGCGGGTTGAGGTGTGACGCAACGAGAAGCACGACAGTTCAGTCTAAAGAACATGGCGGCTTCAGCCGATGAAACTAGCGTTAGCATGGCTATCAAAATTACAGAGTATTTCTTCACTGAAAGAAGAGCAAAACACTTCTCTGGAGGGTTTTCTAAGAGGAAAAGATGTTTTTGCTCTTCTCCCGACTGGTTTCGGCAAGAGCTTGTGGTTGTGTTTTCGTCGTCGCTCTGTTAGTACGTCATATGCTTCGTTGATCTGATTGGTTTATTTGGCCCGTCTATCACCAACATAGGCCAATCAGCTAACCAGTATTTTCCCCCCTTCCCAAAATTACTTCAACGAAAGGTTTATGGATGGAAACGCGGAGCAAATCCATCTGGCGGAGTCAGGTTTGTTTGGGGCTGCATCTGCGGTAATGTGGGCGCTGCTTCAGTCTGTGGTGGTGAAGAAAGAGCTGAGCCAAGAGGCTAAGCTCTCGATTTACCGTCTATGTTCCGACTCTCACCTATGGTCATGATGTGTGGAGCGTGACCGAAAGAATGAGATCCGAGATACAAGCAGCCGAGATCAGCTTCCTCTGGAGAGGGGGGGCTGGGCTCGGCCTCAGAGATAGGGTGAGGAGCTCAAAGTAGAGCTGCTGCTTCTCTGCATCGAAAAGAGCCAGTTGCGGAGGTTTGGGTATCTGATCAGGATGGCCCCTGAGTACCTCCTGGTACATCCCACTGGGAGGAAAATCCCAAGGAAGACCCAGAACTCTCCGGAGGGACTATATATCCCGTCCGGGTCCCCCAGAGAGAGCAGGAGGATGTCGCTGGGGAGAGGGATGTCAGGGTTTGTCCCCTGGACCTCCTGCCCCCCGTGACCTGATCTCGGATAAGTGGAAGACTAGAGATGCACCAATCAGAGTTTTGAGGGAGATTTCTGATCTCCGCTTTTGTAAAGCCTTTTATGTACCGATGCCAATTTGAACAGATTCTGATTGTAAGTGGTGTAACTCACAGCTTTTAAATGGGTTTCAGCGTTTCTGCTGTGAGCACTCATTAGGTATTTATAATAGAGGTGATGTCACACCGGTCGCCATAAAACATGTTTGCAGTCTTGGTTTGGATCAAAAACAAAATAATTGTGGAGTTAAATTGTCCTTTCCATCTTATATTTGCCATTAACGTGGTTAGCACTGTTAACTGCAAGCAAAGTAGAGCTTTAACTTCAATGTGAGTTTTCCATTAGGCTGCTTTTAACATTTTTTTTTTTTTTGTGTACCTATCTTCAGATTTAAACTTGAATCAGTTCTGATGACTAAACAATTTGCTGAGCCTTCTTTAAAATACCATTAATCCCCCATAACAAAGTGCAGATTAGAGTCAATCAGAGGAAATCCCTGCTTGAATAAAAGCAGCTCAGAAGTCCCTTCCTCTGGTCAAACTGTTGTTGTTCAAAGTTAGATTCTTCTATGAAAACTAGTTGCAACGTAATCAAAATTGCAAGCAATGAAAGCTTGTAATATTAACTTTTATATCATATTTATAAGTATTTTCTTATTTGAAAAAGTTTAGGTTTATTGCTGTGGGTTTTCTTTCTTTAAGGAAAGGGTAGAAAATATTTGGTACATGCATGTTTTATAACTTTGATCTTCTAACAGACACGTTCTAAAACCTGTTAATCACATAAAAGCCTAAATCTGCTGAAATTTCTTTCCTTTAGTGTGTTTTGACTAAATTTAGACACTAACACAGGACACAAGGCTATGATGGATGTTTAAAGTATCTTCTTCATGGTGACCGTGGTTGCATCTGCTGGTGGCTGTGTTTTTCTGGTGATGGGTGGTCTTATCCCTTTTTAGCTGTCACCGTGATATAGGTCAACATTTCCCTACTTTCAACCCCTAATCCTTTCTTGTGATGCATTATTATGTCCTTCAGTTTAGTTTGTTCTGCACTCGGTCATCACTCGGCTGTTGCTTTGCTTGTGTGCTTGGTGGAGTAGCATTTGTCCATCTGTGACTTTATAATGAAACGATGTCCTTTCTTTTCTTTTTTTTTTTTTATTCGCAGCCCGAACCTACAGAGGAAGACATAGAGAAGAACCCTGAGCTAAAGAAACTGCAGATCTATGGTGCAGGGCCAAAGATGATGGGACTTGGACTGGTAGCAAGGGACAAAGGCTTCAAGAAAAAAGGCTAGTGGTGTTTAATGTCCTTTCAGTCATGTTTAAAGTGAGATGCTCCGTTGGAGAGCCTAAACCCAACCTAACCCTGAGGAGCCTTTGACATCTATTGTAGGTGACGAACCGTTTTTTAGAAAGAACTGAGTGAAAGTCCAATTACCTTTTGATTTAAGTTTGCTGTAACTAGTAGTTGATGGACAAACGGCTCTAGATCAAAGTATCTAAATAGATCTAAACCAGCAGGACCTTTTCTGCTGAGTCATCCTGGAGAATAAACAAAGCATCAGATCATCACCATCGACTTTCTCAGGTGTTGTGAAATTTACAGCATGGTTGATTATTTTAAAAACGGAGCGTGCTTCTGGTGTTTAGCTGAAAAGGTTGAGCAGAGTTTAGTACAAGGACGTTAATGACAGACAAACTCATCCGAAGTTGAGCTTTTTGAAAGTTAAATGCTGTCAACAAAGACTTTTCCGTTGTGTAAAACATCTTACTCTGCTTCACAATGCGAGAACTGACTATTTCTACGACAATATTCATGAATACAATAATAAAAAAAAAAAAAAAAAAAAAAAAAAAAAAAAAAGGTCCTGGACACGTTGGGTTGTTTTTTATCCTAAATAATTAAACGACAAGAAGAAGAATCAAATTCTGTTTGATTTGAACAGTTTTCACTTTAAATTACTGGTCAGTGACCGTTAGTGTGTCGCAGACTTTCAATGCTCGACTCGGACGTTCTCGCTCATATTTTGTCAGCCGTTTTGTCACTTTTTCTTCTTCTTCTTCTTCTCCTGTTTGGTGCTTGATCACATTTCCTTCCAATCAGTCATCACCATTTATCAGTTTGTTGTTTGTTCTCCACAAAAAAAATTATGATTAACTTTATGGTTTGCTTTTGATTTAGATTTTTTGCAAGGATGATGCAGTTGGAAGGACATATGAGTTATGAATTATAGCTTTTAACTCAGTCTGTATGATTTTTAGGACAAAATGACATTTTGACATTAAATTATTGCGGCGATGATCGCTCTCCCTGAGCTTTTTCATCACGGTAAATTATATCTAAATTAGACGTTTGCATAAAGGGCACTTAAAGTCCGTCACTATGGTCAAACATTTTAGTGGCAAGCAGAGTTTTAATATTGCTCTGACGATATATTGTGCCTGATGGTAATAGACTGAACATTGGTGTAGGGGTTAAGAGTCGATTTTAAAAAGTTTAAGTAATTATTTTGCACAATAAACCCCGAATATTTCTTTAATTTTATAATGTTTGTAGGTCATGTTGTCCAGCCCTAATAGACAGAGCCAACAGTTTAAACGCCTTCAAATTACAATAATCCGTTCACTCAAGTGATTCACTGCAAAAACGGAACTAAAAATAAGATAAATGTTCTTAAAATGAGTGTATTTGTCCTTGATTTGAGCAGGTATATAAGATGATTTGCCAATGGAATAAGATTTTTGCACTTAAAATAGGAACAATCCATCTCCATCTTATTTCAAGTGCAGGATGTCTAATTATCTTATTTTAGGGGTCAAAACACTCATTCCATTGGCAGATAATCTTATTTACCTGCTCAAATCAAGGATAAATACACTAACTTTAAGAACATTTTACTTATTTTTAGATTTTTAGGATTTTTAGATCCTTTTTTGCAGTGATTCAAATAATTTCAGCGGGTGCATTGACGTTCTGCCATGATTGAAACGCTGCACCTTCTGGCCAAATCTAACGCTGAAGCCTTCGCTCCTCTCCTTTTAGACGAGCTGCCGCAGACTGTTACCATCAAGGACACCACCGTCTCTGTGTCTGGTGACGCTCCCGTCAAATCTGAGCCACTGGAGCATGAAGAGAAGCAAACCGACGGGGGTTCATCCAACGCTCAGCTTCCTCCCCACACTGTTACAGTAAAGACAGAGGTCAAGAAGGAAGAAGTAAAGGAGGAAGACGAAGAGGACGACGGGTCCAAGATGACGATGAGGCTCAGGCGAAACATCAACAACCCGCAGTGTGTAAGTTGAGCAATTGGTGCATTTGGGTCAAACAGGAAGTGCAGGAACAGGAAGTGCACGCTTCACTTGTTCTGATTGGTTCATCTAACGAGCTCAAAATGAAAATGTTCTTGTTTTCTGGCGTCCAAAGGTGGATTCTTTTATCTGTCGGATGTGTGGGCGGGGAGATGACGACGAGAAGCTCCTCCAGTGCGACAGCTGTGATGAGAACTATCACACGTACTGTCTCCTGCCCCCCCTCACCGACACTCCCAAAACCAAGTGGAAGTGCCCCAAGTGTGTGGCTGAAGTAAGTTGGTCTCAGTGTCCGAAATTAACTTCCTGATTCACCGACCAAGTTGGCCGGTAGATGTAAAAATCAACCGGTCAGGCATATTTTTTTTACCGGCCAAAATATTAATCCTGACCAGACCTCAACTTTTATAAAAATTAAGAGTGAGATTATGTTAATTTTCTGGGGTGTGGCTGACTGGACCCTAAAAGAGAAATATTTGTTTCCTGACTTTGATTATAAAATATTGTAGTTGATTACAAAAGACACAATATGAATTATCAGATTCACGTCCAGGCAATAAAAAAACACTACAGATTATCATTATTCTATCCATGTTGGTCTTATTTGTGAATGAGGCAGAGTTTCATCAAGCCTATACGGTCCAACATTTTTCCCTCAGCTGCAACAGTTAAAGCACGCAGGGGTTCGCGCTGCGTCTCTACGCATGATCCTGCTGCTGGATTTTACCCTGGTGTTCTGCGTGCAAGGGATAAACAGTGGGGAAAACGCATAAATGAAGACTGTAAAGGGCTCCTTTTAGAGGGGAGAGAAGGAAAAATGGGTCTGAGCTAAAGCCCCTGATGTTTTAAGTTCCTTAAAATGACCCTTAAAAGTCTGCACCTAAATTACATGTAACGTAACTTTGCGCACCTGAATTCAAGTGCAAGGAACCACGCCCACCGAAGCGCCGCTGGTTCTGTGTTGTTAAAAACAAAACGGCATGAAATACAGCTACTGACTCTCCTATTGATTTTAATTGGGACATTTTGGTATGAGTGGAATGACATTAAACGTAGTGATTCACATTTTGAAGGCTGGCCGCTGATAAAAGCACCTGGCTCCGAGAGGGCGGGGGTAGGGGGGCGCAGTAAGAGTGGTGAAGCACAAAAACACAGCGCACGTAGTTAAAAAAAATGCAGAATAGATAAGAACGAAACTTATAAACAGACTAATTGCCGTTTTAGACTGCATCTGGTTAGCAGAACTGTTTTCTGATCCAGCGTTCAGCCATGACTGGTTCTGAATGTGAAAGAAGTTGAACCAGCTCCGTAGAAGGCGGGTCTAGACTGAGCTCTGGATGGACAGAGCTGTGAACAGATCATCCGCAGCCCAGATGGCTTTTGTTATTTTTATGTTACTTTTAATTTATTTGGTACAAACATTTACTCGCCATGTGGCAGCTAGCCCTCTGAAATTCACTCGCCAAACGGGAAATTTACTCACATTTGGCGACTGGCGAGTGTTAATTTTAGACCCTGGTTGGTTTATTTTAGCTCCTCCCCCCAAAAACTGCGACCACCAGGGCGATTGCAGTTTTACTCACACTTTAGCCTCTTCTCTTTTTGCTCAGGAGTGCAAGAAGCCGTCAGAAGCATTCGGCTTTGAACAAGCAACCAGAGAGTACACGTTGCAGAGCTTTGGAGAAATGGCCGACACTTTCAAAGCGGATTACTTCAACATGCCTGTCCATGTGAGTTTGCCTAGAAATAACTTTGCTAGACAACAGGAGGTGGTAAGTAGAGGCGGACTAAGTGTCCAACCCTGTTGTTGCGTGCAGATGGTTCCTACTGAGCTCGTGGAAAGAGAGTTCTGGAGGTTAGTCAGCAGTATTGAAGAAGACGTGACCGTCGAGTATGGAGCAGACATACACTCCAAAGACTTTGGGAGTGGCTTCCCAATGAATAACGGGAAAAAGACGCTCACCAAAGAAGAAGAGGTATGCTCGTTGTTTCCTCTTGGTTATCAGTTGTTTTTTATAAAATAAAAGTTAATGTTAGTTTCGGGATTATGAATATACATCTTAACATGTTAAGTTGGTCATAATTGTTTAGTGCTCATGTAAATATATTAATAGAAGCATAGTTTCTGTTGGCCTAAAGTTAATATATACACGACTCTTGATTACCGTATTTTTCCGACCAAAAGACGCACTTACATGAAAATCCTTAGATTTTCTCAAAAAATTGATGGAGCGCTATATATATATATATATATATATATATATATATATATATATATATATATATATATATATATATATATATATATATATATATATATATATATATATATATATATATATATATATATATATATATATATATAAAAATAAATAATTATCATTGTGCTTACAGACCGATTTTATGTGGTACATTGCGCTCAAAAACCTGTTAAAATGTTTAAGTACAACTTTGGTAAGCAAAGGATATTAGGAGCATTACGGTACACCGTGTCACTACCTGATAGGACCCCTGAGCTGTCTACAAGACTGCCTGATTGTAATGTCAAAACTAGAAGTGCATTCATGTAAGGCAGTTCGCGCCCGGCGTACACACTAGCAACAATAAACCAAGTAAATTCTGTCCGAACGTTACTTTAATTTCGGCCTTATGTTAGAAACAGGACAGCGTAGTCCAGCTACTCTGTCCTCCTGACAGAGACGCAAAGCTCTCCCTCTCAGGAGAGAGCTGTGTACGTGAAGGGGCGGTGTGATATTACACATTTGGGAATAATATTTAATAAGCCTTATGATCCGGTGCGCCTTATGGTCCAAAAAATATGGTACATGCAAAATATTTGATGTAAGAGCTCTAGCTTCCCTAACTGCAGCAGTCATGTCAGTTTAGCGTGAAGCTGATTGGGTATCGAACAACTTTTATAATTAAACTTTTGATCAATTGCTTTTTAATCTTGTAAGATATCTTGTATGTTTAGAAAATCTAATACGTATACATTTATATTAAAAGAATCCTTCTTATATGGATCATTAAAAAAGTAAAAAATCCCTTATCACTGGAGCTACTCTACAAATTACTGCCGGAGTCGAGGAGTTCTTTAAAAATCTTCGTCTTCAGCAGCCGAACGTACAGCCTTGTCTCCTCTGGAAGCATTTTGGTCACAGTCTTTTGCACATGAGTTCGATGGAGTACAATTTAATCATTCAAGGTTAAATTGTAATATAAAAAACTCACCATGAACCAAATATTGATTCGTTTTGAGTTAAACATCTAAACACTTTAGCATTCAGAAGCTGCAGAGCGGCTGAGGTAGGGTTTGAGTCTCCTCCTTAACTGACCAAAAGCAAAACCTGAGTTTGTCACTAACATATTGGTAAATGTAGATGAAAATATTAAATCATGTTTTATAATATTACCATATAATGAACGTTATTTTTAGTGTGATTTGCTCAGATACAGCTAGGATTTACGACATGCTCATTTAAAGTGACCCCACCATTTTTTTCCCCCCCTCGTTGTGCTTCTGATGGACAGGAATATGCTCGTTCTGGCTGGAACCTAAACGTGATGCCTGTTCTGGAGCAGTCGCTCCTTTGCCATATTAACGGCGACATCTCTGGGATGAAGGTGCCGTGGCTTTACGTGGGCATGGTGTTTTCAACTTTCTGCTGGCACATCGAGGATCACTGGAGCTACTCCATCAACTACCTGCACTGGTACATCATCACGCCTGGTTCTGTGTCCAGGCTTGATCATCAACGCAAATTACGAAGGCGTTTTAAGGATAATTTGAGTCTCAACTGTCCTCCCGCATCTTCTTCATCTCCAGGGGTGAACCTAAGACCTGGTACGGGGTTCCCTCTGCAGCGGCCGAGCAACTGGAAGATGTGATGAAGAAGCTGACGCCAGAGTTGTTCGAGTTCCAGCCCGACCTCCTGCACCAGCTCGTCACCATCATGAACCCCAACATCCTCATGGCTCATGGCGTACCGGTCAGTCCCGCATCGACTCGACGCCCGTTCAGAGAAGGAACAGGTAGCGAGGCTCTTCTAATCAAAACTTCCCGTTTCCAAAACCGTAGGTCGTACGCACTAACCAGTGCGCCGGGGAGTTTGTGATCACCTTTCCTAGAGCCTACCACAGCGGCTTCAATCAGGGATATAACTTCGCTGAAGCAGTTAACTTCTGCACCGCAGATTGGGTACGTTTTCCCTAACCTTGGCTTTTTTTTTTTTTTTTTTTTAAAGTTAAACACGATGCTGAAGGGTTGATCTGCAGTAATGGCCTTTGCTCTCCGTCCGCAGCTCCCCGCCGGGCGCCACTGCATCGAGCATTACCGCCGGCTGAGGCGGTACTGCGTGTTTTCTCACGAGGAGCTCACCTGTAAAATGGCCGCGTGCCCAGAGAAACTGGACCTCAACCTGGCGGCGGCTACGCATCGGGAGATGTTCATCATTGTCCAAGAGGAGAGAAAGCTGCGCAAGAGCCTGATGGAAAGGGTGAGGCGCAGAAATTTGTCGGCCGGGGTTCTTTGTGGCCGTTTTTTTTTTTTTTTTTTTTTTACGCAAAGGTAGACGGCGGCGTCCGCTGCGAGGAGCGGTCTGCTTATGGTCTCTGGTGCACACGCAGGGCATCACGGAAGCGGAGCGAGAGGCGTTCGAGCTGCTGCCTGACGACGAGCGACAGTGCGACAAATGCAAGACGACGTGCTTCCTCTCCGCTCTGGCCTGCTACAACTGTCCTGAACGGCTGGTGTGTCTCTATCACACTCAGGATCTGTGCATCTGCCCTACAGAAAAGCTCTACCTCAGGTACTCGCCCCGTCTGCACGCGTCCTCCTTTTCGGTTGAAGCATTTTTAGTGCCCGACAGGCTAGTTTTAAAACATCGACCAATAAGCGATGAGGAAAGGAGATTCAGAACAGATGAAGTTGATGATTGTTTTTTTTTTTAAAGGTATACTATGCAACCGGGGTTGATTTTCCAGCGAGGCTCCCCCCAGAGGGCGAAAGTAAAAGTGCACTGTCATAAAGATGCTCAGCTGTTCTGGTTTCTCCATCAAGCCAGGCACGGTTGTTTTGAGCTTAGCAGACAGGCGAACGCAACGAAAAGTAAAAAAAACGGCAGTACAAACAATGACTAACAGTGAAAGTATGAACATCAGGGTTTCCCGCAGCGCTATCTTGGCGAGGCGGCCGCCTCTCCAAACTCATGCTACCGCTTCGCCAACATTCAAAAAAAATAAAATAAAAAATAATAATAATAATAGAAAAAACTCGATATGCTTGCATATTTATTTGACATTACCACGCAGTTCTTTGTTGTTGCTTTTGCGCGTGCATATAGTGAATAGCAGGGCAAAAACACACGGAGTTCTCGCCGTAAAGCAAGACCGACTCTCGCGGTCTTGCAGAGACTTCTGAGCCTGTGGGTGCGGGCCGAGAGCTCTTGCAATTGCAAGTACGGTATTTCCCCCACAGACCCCCAGGGCGGCCGAGAAAACCTTTGTTCGACCTGAAATGACTCATTTAATCATCCAAAACGGTATGGAACACATTAATTAACTGAAAAATGTTGCATAGTATGCCTTTAAAAAGGAGACGCCACAGCAGCATAGAATTAATCTCTCACATCCTGAGACTAATTTTCCTATCGAGTCGTCACTCAGGTTCTCGGTCTTCAATCTGCAGGTACAGATACACCCTGGACGAGTTGTTAGCCATGCTCCATCGGTTGAAGGTCAGGTCGGAGTCCTTTGACTCCTGGGCCAACCGAGTAAAAGAGGCGCTCGAGCAGGAAGAAGGAAACAAAATAGGTGAGAAATCCTCATAAATAATTAGTCTCTGTGTAACAGTGTTAACGGCAGCTTTGAATTCATCCTGATGTGCAGATATTGATGACTTGGAGAAGCTGAAGAGCGAAGCGGCGGAGAAGAAGTTTCCTGACAACGAGCTGCTCAGGAAACTCAACAATGTTTTTAAAGACATGGCGTACTGCCAACAGACGAGCGCGGAGCTCCTCACTGGTTCAAAGACGGGGTGAGACGACTCACAAACGTACCCATGACGTCATTTTTATGAAGATATATGCTTAAACTTCTTACCTTTTTTGTCTTTCAGTGACAGCAGGATGACTTTAGCTGAGCTGAAGTCCTTGGTTGAGAAAATGCAAAACTTACCCTGTGTGGTGAACCATTTAAAGGAAGTGCAGGTAAGAAACGCGTTACGTAATAAACAATGCTGTACTCACCACAAAGGATTTGGTTTATATCCAAAAGTAGAAAGGTCTTCCAAAAAAGTTGAAAAAAACAAAACTGGACTTTTTTTCTGAAGTTTGAAGACGTTTCGCTTCCCATCCAGGAAGCTTTCTCAATGGCGTACCGCGAGCGAGCTATTTTTAGAGACGTCACGAGACGTCATATCACGTGGTACGCGGTAGGGCAAGCTTGCATAGTCCGTCGCTGTTTCGCTGTAAAAGAGACGTGCGTTAGCCTAGGTTTTACTCGGTAAAACGACTGCTTTTTCCAAATCTAAGACCATGGTTTTTAAACATTATTGCTATGGAACGTGCAACAGCGACTCGAGGTACGCTGATCGGCCGCATATGAAGGATGTTTTCTTCATTAATTCCAAGGAGAAATGTGTGCGCTGGGTACAACCCAGAAAAAGTTACCAAATTCATGTACATATTTAGCTAGCATTTTGTTGGAGGAAAGGGCCCAACCGAAGACCCAATTCCAGCGACATCAAGTAGTGAACAGGTAAGAGTTTTTTTGGTGTTCTATTGAAGCTTAAATCTGATCATACGTTGAACAGCTCACGACGAAACGAGCCATCCTTTGTTACGCTTTTGTAATGCCTGCATGTCTATCCTGTCTCGCGATATTGGCTTAGGTCCCTAAGTTGACCATGATTGTTTGTTTTTGTCATAATTTCAGATGACAGATAGGCATGATAGGAGGCCGACAAGTTAATAATGAAGCGCCTGCTACCATGATGGTCTACTCAAAAACATTTCAAATAAGACAAACATTAAACAAACAATTCGCCATGAATTTCTTAAGGGAAAGATTCTGAGATGTAAACAGTTGTTTTGTAGCTACCTATCGGCAACATATACCGATTCCTGGACGGTGATAATAAACAGAAAAAAAATGGCCGACGCCATGAACGTTCGATCAACTCGGCCCGTTTTCCGGTCTTTTTAAGCCCTCGACACTCAAGCCATCGTTTGAGCTGAAGGTTGGTGTGTTCTTCGACAGTTCGACCAGTAATCTGTGCGCCTGGGACATCGTCTTGTGAAAGTTTAACGGCTATAAAGTCGGTCATTTCGCTGTTTCTGTTGGCTGGTGGCTACGGGCGTTCTCTACCTGTTTGTCCTACCAAAGCGGCAAAAGGGGCGTTGCTCTTTAGATGGTGACGTCACGTGCGCGGTACGCCATTCAAAATGTCTGGAGTAGTGTGGAGTAGCAAGCTTTATAGCACTGCCCAACAAAGGCCTTGTAATGGCTTAGATAACATGCAAATTGAACCGAAACAGGTCCACCCACTTAGTAATGGGGAGTCGTTAAGGTCATTGTTGGCAATTGAGAAGAAGCTTTCTGGATAGGCAAGGCAAATTTATTTATATAGCACAATTCAGTACAAGACAATACAAAGTGCTTTACATGATTAAGATATAGCAAAATAATAAAATGTAGATAGAAAATAGAATAAAAGCAAGTAGGGATAGAATGTAGTAACAAAAAAAGAACATTAAAAACAGTAAAACTGTTTAACTAGAACAGTCAAAGGCAATTTTAAACAGATGTGTTTTTAATCTTGATTTAAAGGAACTCAGGCTTTCCGCACTTTTACAGTTTTCTGGAAGTTTGTTTCAGATAAGTGGAGCATAGGAACTAAATGCTGCTTCTCCGTGTTTGGTTCTGGTTCTAGGTATGCAGAGTAGGCTGGAGCCAGACGACCTTAGTGGTCTGGAGGGTTGATACACTGATAACAAGTCTGTGATGTATTTAGGTGCTAAGCCATTTAGGGATTTATAGACTAACAGAAGTATTTAGGAAGGAAGCGAAACGTCTTCAAACTTCGGAAAAAAGTCCTTTTTTTTATTACTTTTTTGGAATGACCGTAACCTGGATGACTGAGAATCTTTACCAGCATAGAAAAGTCTTCCTTCATTATTTTATTTTTTTTTTTTCTAGGCGGTTTTGCGGACCGTCGAGGACTATCAACAGAAGGCCCAAGTTCTGGTTGATAACAAGGACTGGAGGAAAGAGTCTCCTGCTCCCGAGCAGTTACAGAGTCTGCTGGAGCAGGGGGGCGAGCTGCCCGTCGTGGTGCCAGAGTGTAACTTACTCCAGGGCCTGAAGGCACAGGGCCACTGGCTGGAAGAGGTGAGGCGCACGCTGGGCACAGAAGGAGGGGCGAGGCACGAAGTAACACTGGAAGTGCTGAGGAACCTGATGGAGGCGGGCTGCAACGTGCCCCAGAGCGTTTCCGTGGAGACGGCCATGGCTGAGCTCCAGGAGCTGCTCACCATCGCCGAACGCTGGGAGGAAAAAGCACAGATCTGCCTGGAACAAAGGTAACCAGATCTACTCATACATTCCCCCCCCCCCTCACTGAAAACGGCAGCTGTGATTATGGCGTAAAAGACTTGAGAGGATCTTTGGTGTTACTCCTCCAGGCAGAAGCATCCCCTCTCCACCCTGGAGGCGATCGTAAATGAGGCGCAGCTTATTCCCGTCAAGCTTCCCAACATTGAGGCTCTGCGGGGCTGCTTAACGCGAGCTCGGGCCTGGGTAACCGACCTGGAGGAAATGCAGGTATGAAAAAAAAACAAAAAAACCTTGTTGTTAGGGCTGATGATTTTGGAAATTAATTGCGATTATTTATTTTTTTAACCTTTTTAATATTGCGTTTAAATGCGTTTTATTTTTTTCCAGTTTAATTTATCATGTGTTTTAAAATATATACAAACAACAAATCAATTTGTTTCCTCACCATGTGGATTAGTTGCTAAAAGACCCACAGCATCTAAACTCGGAGCAGTAATGATTGCGTTCTGCCTACAATATATTTCAACCAAAATTTCAATTTTGACTTTTCTCCGCATTAACCACAAGCAACAAAAATGGCCTCTAAATAAAGATGTTTGTAAACAAGGACTATTTAAAACAAGAACTTTTAATGTTTCTATTGATCAGAATATTATTCAAGAGAACAGCTTTTAATTTAATTGGACATCAATCCTCGTTGAACATAAACTGCAAAGTCCAACCAACAAGCAAGTCTATGTATTAAACTGATTGACCTGTACTTAATGTTTTGTATGATTATACAAACTCTAAAACAAGTAATACAATTAGATTATCTCACTGCTGCAACTGTCTTCCCTTCCATGTGGAGGCAAACCCACTTTAAACATTTTACCAACACCTAATGGACGTGTCTAATTCCCTAATTGTTACATAGCCAAAAATTGCAGGCCTCTGCGATTTGGAAATTGCGTTTTTTTTAAAATCACGATTATATTGAAAATGCGATTTAATTGTTCAGCCCTACTTGTTGTCAGGCTTTAGTGTGTTTTTGAGGTAAAATGCTTTTAATTGTCTGATGATGGAATTTATGTCGCCTTGGATGATGTCAGGAAAATAATATGGATTGTTTTTACCTGTTGAACTCTAGTTAAACCAACTTGAAATAGTTTATACCGAATAGGAGAGCAGAAACTCTTATGTTTTGTTAATTTTAAAGGTTAACGTTTTTTGCATGAGATTTAGGAACCAATAACCAAAATGTGTGAGATGCAGAGCGACAGACGGGGAAGCTAGAAGTTTTACAGAACCGCGTCTAAGAGCGATACATTACACATTTAGGCATTTATTCAGCTCTTGTTCTCCCCTGATGGTCTTTAGGTTGTTAAGATTGAGGAAAGCAGAGTCTTTTATGGGACTTTTAGATTTTTTTGTGTCTAAACCCACCTAATGTAGTCAGGAGAAGTGAGTTAATGAACCAAACGGTGGCGTGTGCTGTTGTAGAACGGGGAGCATTACCCATGTCTGGACGACCTGGAGGGCCTGGTGGCGATCGGACGGGATCTGCCGGTCTTAATGGAGGAGCTGAGGCAGCTGGAGCTGCAGGTGGCCAGCGCTCACTCCTGGAGGGACAAGGCCACCAAGACCTTCCTAAAGAAAAGCAGTCAGCACACTCTACTGGAGGTAAGACTGAAATAAACTCGCTTATCGATTCTTCTAGAAATGCATCAAGCAGCTTTTTTGGGGCTGATTTATGATCTGTGTTTTTTTTAAGAAGCTGAGTCCTGCTGGTTTTGCTTTTGATCTCTCTCTGAGAGCTGTAGGAAGACGTCTGAGCACTCATTAAATTTTTCATAGAAATGTTCTTTGACGGTAGAAGCAGAGGCCAGCTTTAAGAGCAGTCGCTGTGAAAACGGGATCTCACTGCTTAAAACTAAAAAGACTTATGGAGTTGAGCGGTCTTTAGTGTCTATTAGCAGGGTTAGCGCTGCTAGCATTAGCAAAACAGCGATTATACACTGCAAAAACAGATCTAAAAGTAAGCAAAATGTTCTTAAACATAGTGTTTTGGTCCTTGATCTGAGCAGGTAAATATGATCATTTGCCAATGGAATGAGTACGTTTACCCCTAAATTAAGATAATTAGACATCCTGCACTTGAAATAAGATGATGGAGATGAGTTGTTCCTATTTTAAGTGCACAAATCTTATTCTATTGGCAGATCATCTTATTTACCTGCTCAAATCAAGGACAGATACACTAATTGTAAGAAGATTTTACTTATTTTTAGTTCCGTTTTTGCAGTGATAGATGATCACTTCTGCCAATGTGTCCAAATCCAGCATGTTTTTGGACAAACGGAGGTTAAATGCTCTCATCTTAGCCGTCCTGTTAGCTGCTGAAGGCCTCGTCATCTGGCCGTCTGAGTTAGCTCCAGTCAAGCTTTCACGTTGCTTTGAGCCTTTTATACGAGGAGATCTGCCGGGTTTTCAGGTCATGTTTCTGCGATTACGAAATCAAAGGGGCGTGGCCGGCAGCAGGCATCTTTTTCAGACTGCAGTAAACGTTAAACTGTGACGCGGCCCAGATGAAAACACGTCTTTCCTCTGCTGCAGGTCTTATGTCCGTGTGTGAAAAGGAGAGAGAGGCGGATTGAGATGGAGCCGCTGGACGACGCGTCAGACGACTCTGATTCCAACACTTTGGGGCTCTCTGCTCAGGCGCTGAGGGACCCTGCAGCTATCGTAAGAATGTCGATCCTGCTCTCATCGTTGGTCCCCATGAATCTGTAGATTCATGTTTCGTGCCGTTTGTGTGATTCTGCCTTTTTTTATTTTTTATTTTTAAAGGTACTGGCATTCAAGGAGGGCGAGCATCAGGAGAAGGAGGCGCTTCTGAGGTTGCAGAAAGTGAACATGTGTAAAGCTGGACTCAACAGAGCGAGCTGTAAGGAAAACGGGTGGCAGGACGAGACCATGGACACAGACGCCCCCTACCGCTGCGGGAACTCTGTGAAGGAGAACGGAAACCGCGCCCCCCCTCCCCAGTCGGTGTGCGTGTGCGCCGGGCCCCCGCGGGCCCCTCAGCTCCGCTGCCACCTGTGCAAGGACTGGTTCCACGGCGGCTGCGTCTCCTTCCCCTCCCTGCTGCCGCCCTCCGTGCCGCAGAGCAACCGTCTCTGCTGGTGGGACTGGGACACCCGCTTCCTGTGTCCGCGGTGTCAGCGGTCGCGCCGCCCGCGCCTGGCCACCATTCTGGCGCTGCTGGTGGCCCTGCAGAGGTTGCCCGTGCGTCTGCCGGAGGGCGAGGCTCTCCAGTGCCTCACGGAGCGGGCCATCACGTGGCAGGGCCGGGCCAAGGAGGCGCTGGAGACGGCCGAGCTGCGGCGCGCGCTCCAGGAGCTGCAGGAGCTCGCCGAGCGAGAGGAGGAGGAGAAGGAGAAGGACGCAGACGGGAATCCGGTTATTGTTTTGTCAGACTCCGAGGGAGGAGAGGGCGACGACGGCGTCATCGATTTAACCGAGGAGAACTCGCCCAAGAAGAAAACAAAGGAAGCGGATGCATCTCAGGTAAATTCTAGTTGTTCGGCCGTCCATCCCACGTTCATCAACAGAACCGGAGCTTTGTGGCAAACCTTTTTTTTTTTTTTTTTTTTTTTTATATATATTTTTATTGGAGCAAAAAGAGGAAATAAAAAGCAAAACAGAGCCATATATATACATATATACATACAAGCATACATATGAAAATATATCTTCACATATATGTACATACATGATGCGCCTCCCGCTTTGATCCCACACAGATCTATACAGTTAGTACAATACTAACGAAGCATCGCACCAAAGTATAAATTCCAAAGTTACAATACAGCAGTTTCAGCCCCCCTTTTTTTTTTTTTTTCACAACAAGAAAAAAAAAATAAAAATAAAAAGGAACACCCCCCCCCCCCCCCCCCCCCTCTCAGCTCAAAGTTCACCTGATGGAAAATAAGATATGTTAATGTGTCATTCATCAGATAAGCAAACCCCTAATCATAAAGTAACAAGATACAATGGCAGGCACCTTCAGTTGGGCAAAACTTCTAAATTTGAAAAATAGGAAAGAAAACATTGCCACTTTTGGTAAAACTTCTGTGTGGACCCTCGAAGGGTATATTTAATTTTCTCAAGCTTCAGAAAAAACATCATGTCCTTCACCCAGAGGGATGTGGCAAACCTTTTTAAAACATCTGCTGTGTTCCCCGTTTTGGCAGGCTGGATGTCAGAACGGCGTGAGCAAGAAGTCGAGCGTTAGCGGTAAGACGCGCCGCTGACCCTCTGCCTGATCAGAGAGCTGCAGACGGCACCCTGCTGAAAAAAGCTCTTGCTCTGTTTCAGGCGTGGAGTCTCTGCTGCCCCTGCTGCCGCTGCTGAAAGGCCGAGTGGTGAAGCTTTCCCCGAGCACCAGGGAGCAGCTGGAGGCGCTGCAGCTGGAGGGAGACCTGCTGGAGGTCACCCTGGACCAGACCTACACCCTCCACCGAGTCCTGCAGGCGGCCTCAGAGCCTCCCAAAGAAACTCTGCAAACACTCATTCAGGTAAGATTCAGGCACTTTGAGTCTGTGCAACCTTTACAAACTCATTTGTTAAACTTTGCTTTAAACTAAACCAACTAAATTAAGTGTAAAATGTGCTGCAGGTTTCTTAAAAGTAAAAATGAAGAGACAATTCCCCCATTTGCATCTGGTCGTGAATGCTTAACTTTAGTATAATTTTTTATTAAATTAGCACATATAGAAATTGCTGATAGTGTTTGGGTTTAATTTAAGGCATCCTAAAACGGTTTTCTATGTAATAAATCTCACATTTAGGCCTTAGAAGAAGAGTATAATGAACTAGGTTTGGCTTTAAAACGGGTATTAATAGTTTAGAATCCATCATCAGCCCCTATTATAAAACTATAAATAAATAAATGAAATTACTGAACAATACATGTTGAAATCCATTAGGTGAACATTAGTGGGGTTTTTTTTTTTATTATTTATGTTTTTCTTCAATTTAATGGTGTTTGAAAATATCTTAGTCATTATTTAATATAAGTTAGTGAAAGCTGGAAGTGAAATCCTGTGATTAACAAAGAAAACAACATTTTTGGTGTTTTAACTCGTCTTTGAGGTAATCAGGAAAATTCTAACTTTAAACGCAGCTCTGCAGAGATGTGATTAACATGAAGCTAAACGTTATTCAAAATAAATAATTTTTTTGTTTCGGATGTTTTATGAACATTTTTATGAAATGTTTACGGTCGGTCCAAATGATGATAAAATGTCTGACTTTACAATGTCAGAGAGATACTTGTTTTACTCTAGCAAATTTAAGCCTTTAATTGTGAAAAATTATTTCTTTTTTCTCACAGATTTACGACTGTTTGACGTCGGAAAGCATTTAAGTTTTTTCTCACAAATGTGTGAAATTAAGCTCAAATTTTTTTTTTTTTCATTTTCTTTGTGGGGGAAAAATGTGCTCCTCTGTGGCCAGTAATTTATTTTCTTTCATCAACAATGGCCATAATACTTTATTTGTGGGCGTATTATGAGAATAAAGTTATAATATTAGGCATATGAGAATAAACAGAGGGAGAAAACTCACAATTTCATGATTTTATTCTCAAGATTTCCCAAAGGGGGAAAAAAAATCCTGCACAAAGGGGGTCGCCGGTGTTTGGCGCCGTTACTTTGGGCGTCACAGGTCGATAAGTTTGGGAACCCCTGATGTAACGGATGTAACAGTCTTGCCGTAATGTTCTTATTTGGCCATTTCTGCCGTCTCTGTCCTCTCAGATCGAGCTCGAAGAGCAGCGAGGGGCGAAGACGAGCCGCGGACGACCCAAGGACAAAAGGAAGAGGAAGGGTCACCGGGGCGGCAGTGCGGACGGGGCAGGAGAAAATCCTCTGGATGTGTCCCAGTCAAAGAAAACCTGCCCCCTCAAAAACAACCCGCCTCCTCACTTAAATGTTGAAATCCATCCAGAGGTAAGGCTTCGGCCGTCCCGCTCTCTTCAGAAACGCCTGTAAACGCGTTCAGAACGGACCAGAGTGTAATCATGACACTGTTTTTGTACAGATTTTGTGATGCAGCCGACGTGGGAGCTGTGCTCAAAAGGATCTGTCCAAGACGTTGGAGAAGCAGAACTTTTCCGTGCCAGAAACAGTGTCAAGTTCTAGAAAAAGATGCAGGGCATCCCCCCCCCCCCCCCCCCCCCACCCTCCTGTTCAGCCCGACGCCCCGTTTTCCATCCCTCACTCACGTGTTCAGACACTAACGGAGAAATGACTCTTCTTCTACACTCCACTGTCCCATCGATGACTCTGCAGTATCTCGCCCATTATCAGCTGTTCACCTACTTTCTTACCGGGACTTTTTTCTCTCCAGAGACTGTTGGACCCATGTGAGACTCGCCATTAGAGCGCCGTCTTTGGTTTCTCGCTCCCGTCAGTCAGCTTTGTATCCCCCACGCTGTGAAACGGCACTTGGGGCTCAGGACCAACGGCGCCAGTTGTCACGTCCCATGAGCTCTCGCGTTAACCTTGGATAAGGCGGGGGGGTTCATTTAAACGGCGCCTGAAACCCGCCGCTGGGTGTACATGAAGACCTTAGCGGCGCCGAGGTTACACTTTTTTTTTTTTTTTTTTTTTTTGTATTTAATCTTGTGTTTGAAGCTGTTTCTAGCAGACGTGCGTTTTCAAGAACCCTGAGTAAATTTTGGGAAGTGTTTAAAAACAGGCATTAATGTTTTTGGTGCTACTTTTCCAAAATGAATATATGTACCTCTTGGCTTTACCTTTCCATCCTAACCTTCTGCTCAATGCTTTGTTTTCAGCATCCCATCCTTTTGACTCCATGATGTATTCTGCTCAGTCTGACCCACCCTCTCATTACTTTCACTTTGCAAATTAAGGTTACTTCACTGTAATTCACTTGGTCACAGTTTTGTTTAAGAGCTCAAATGACTATATTATTATTATTATTATTATTATTATTGTTGATATTGCGGACACAAAGTTGTCGTAAGTTTGTGTATAAACTTCTCATTTTACTGTTGCCTTTGTTTCTTTTCACTCTTGTTAGGAAAAAAAATAAAGGTTTAGAGTTGTTTAGGACGTCTGGGCTTGTTATTTCTAACCGCGGCGCGATTTCCTGGTGAAATGGTGAAAGCCAAAGGATGGACACAGTCTTCATGTTCACAGAATTTATTTATAAAAGCTTTAAAATTGCAGACACATCACAACATTAAACAATTACGGCATGTTTGTTTTTTTTGTGCTTTTTTTTTTTATGCTTGGGTTTTAGCAAAGTCATAGAAAGACGTACACAACTAGAGTAAAAGCCTTCAATATTGAAGCGTATGGGGGGGGGGGGGGTCATCGTTTCAAACATGCATGAGTCTAATGTAAAAGCAGCATTTATCTGGGTACAACAGAGAAGTTACTCCATAGAGCCGGAGCAGGTTTCAGAAAAGAGCAGAAGCAGCAGCAGACATTGTGAGGTTGCTTATTCCAGGTTGGAGCGTCCATTGATTCCTGAAAAAGAGCCTCACACTGCAAAAACAGAACTAAAAATAAGTAAGATTTTCTCGAAATTAGTGCATTTGTCCTTGATTTGAGCAGGTAAATAAGATTATCTGCCAATGGAATGAGTATTTTGACCCCTAAAATAAGATAATTACCTATAATGCACTTAAAATAAAGTGATGGAGATGAGTTCTTCCTATTTTAAGTGCAAAAATCTTATTCCATTGGCAGATTATTTTATTTACCAGCTCAAATAAAGTATAAATACACTAATTTCAAGAAAGATTTACTTATTTTCAGTTCAGTTTTTGCAGTGCATTTCTGGTCTGTGGGAATACAGAACTGTAAAAGCTTTACGGAGAGAACTCAGTGCCTTGCAAAAGTATTCATGCCCCTTATTTACAATTTATCGCTTTATATCAGTGTCTGTAAATGGCATTTTATGCAACTGCAACAAATTTAGTGCATGACTTTTAAGGGGTCAAGGTTTTCCCCAAAAGATGTCAAATAAAAACCTAAAACGCCACTTTTACTCTAAACCCTGCTGTCTTCAGAGTTCACCGAATTTAGTAAATGAGAGTCCACCTAAATGTGATTTAACATAGGCGTAAGTCCAGCTGTAGGTTTTACAGAACTTTAATAATCGCACAGCATCATTAGGACTAAGAAATGGAGGAGATGGGTCAGGGATAAAGTTGTGGAGAAGCTTAAGGCCTGGTTGGGTGGTGAAGGGGGGTGTATCGGAGACTACCAATCATCATTCAAAAATCTAAATGGCAATATCATCTAGGATAAGCCGATTCTAAATAATTCTCGATATATAGATCAGCCTGATTTGACTCCAATATCGATATTTATTACTTTCAAATTAATGCTCAAAGTCATTCAATCAACAAAATCAGCCAAATATATTTAAGTTCAATTTATTGAACAATGTATTCAATGTTCAATGCATTTAAAGTGTCACAGAAACCAAAAACGTGCCAAAAAGTCTGATTTTTAGGGACAAAGGCGCTTCTAAAATCCTGTCGGCCATTCCGCAAATTCGTCTTACTTGCACTTCCTCGCTGTGAACAGTAATATCGCCCTCTAGAGATTGGGAGGTATATCGATATTAAATTGTTTTTTTTTTTTTAAAAAAACATCGATATTAATCTTTGTATCGATTTTTTTGCACAGTCCTACAGGCTATACAGCAGACATGTGGTCAGATGAGAACAAACTATTTGGTTTAGCTGGAAAAACGCATTACAGGGTAGAACTAACACTACGCCATCACATTTACACAGCAACATATGTAATGATTGCATGAATTCATGGCTTAGTGTGACCCAGACAAACATGAATCCAAATGAAAACCTGTGGCGTGATCCCAGCCAATCAGAGCTTGAGCTATTTATTTATTTATTTTTATAGAAGGCTTGAATTTTCAACCTCTAGGTGTGCAGGAGGCTGGTAGAGGCATGGAGGTTTGTGCTTCAAATGTGGAAAAGATCAGGATGTATGAATACTTGTGCAAAAACACTGTAGTTGTCATTAGGGCAAAAATAGCAGTTTCCTTTGGACAAAGAAGGTGGAATAAGTGAGTGTAGGCGTGTTGACCCAAACAGCCTAATCTGTTCTTCAGGCAATCATATTTTGTCTTTATCTGTGCTTGTAAAAGGTCAGTAAACTCGTGACCGATCCATCTTTTTTTTTTCTTTTTTTTTTAAAAAGACATTTTGCATTGATTTCATGAAAAAGTGAACCGGTCCAACCTTTTCCGTTGTGCTATGCAGTCAGTTCTGCCTGAAAGAAAGGCATGGCTCAGCTCCTCATGTCCAAGAGACGTCTGTGCTTGGATAATGTAATAATAATAATAATAATTAAAAAAAATAAAAGCCCTGGCAAAAATTGTTATAAAACAATAAAAAAAATTACAAAAGATGCAGCAAGCAGAAAAAGTTGTGATTTATGAAAAGTTCTACTCGGACACTAATTGCCCAGTTTTGTTTTATTTATTTTTTTATGGCACACGAGTGAATATCTTTCAGTGTTTTCGTTCACAGCTGCGTTGCTCTTGGCCCCATTTTCTTTGAGTTATAAAAAGATATTCAAGACCTGTAAACGTTGCTGCTCTTTCACTATTATTTGTGAGCTTCTTAAAAAGCAGCTGGTGTGATCTTGTATGTTATTTTATTTCATGTAAATATGTTTAAGTGAATGCAGTCTTTGCCTTTTTTTTTATTTATTTTTCCTCCGTCCGTCTTTAGGACTGGAATTGCTACAGGATACTTTGAAGATGCTGTACTCACAGTGCATATATGTTTACGTTTTCTTACGCTTTTGGAAGATTCTTGAAGTTTCTAGTGAAAACACCAGATGTTTTCTTTTTTTACTCGGGACGCTTTTTGTGCCAAATCACGAAGATCTCCGTCTTTCTCGTTGCCCGTCTCGTCTCAGACGGTGGTAACAGACAGCAGGGGGTTGTAGACCTTCTTCCCATCTGCAGACCTGCTTCCGTGTGCCAGCAGCTCCTGTATGGTGATCCAGTTGTCCAGGATTCTCCGGCTGCGCTTCTTCATGCTCCTGCGGTGGCAGAGCTCCAGGATGGATGCTGGCTCCTGCTGCTGCTGTGTCGCCCCCTGGTCGCCGCCTCCGCCGCTACCCTGCTCCCTCTCGCGCTCTCTCAGGCAGTCGAGGCGGCTCTGCATCATGAACTCCCGGCGCCGCCGCTGCTCTCGGGCCTTCAGCAGCTGCTGCTTCCGCTCCTCCTTGCTCCAGTAGCGGCCCATCTTCATCTCGCTCACGGCGTCGTCGTCCGTCGTCATCCCGCTGCGCTCCTCTCGGATCTTCATGGCGCGCGCCTTCAGCAGGCGATCCCTCACGGGCCGCTTGGCCACGTAGCGCGAGCCGTCGCTGCGGATCTTCACCTTCCACTCCATCCGGGGGGAAGCGGGCAGCAGCGGAGGGGACAAGGCGGAGGCGACGCCGCCGCCCGGAACCTGGGGAACATCCTTACATGTGCTGCCCAAACTCATTGGACTCGCATCGTCTCCTATATCTATGGTTCCCTCTTTTGGGGGGGTTTTAGGTCCACCCAGGTGCTCGGATGCGGAGGGGGTCCTCAGTTGCATGCAGCTCAGGTAGCGCTGCGGCGGCAGCGGGTCGGCCTGGCGGCGGGATAGATATGGACTGTTTTCTGCGCTGCGGCCTCCAGCTCTCTCAGCTGTCCCACTGCTTCTGGGGTTGCGTCTCACTCCCCCGTCTGACCCCCTCCTGCTTCCCACGTTGCGGGACAGAGACCTAACCTTTGCCCCCGGGCTGGACGACTTCACCTCAGGCCCTCTTCCGTGAGTCTGAGGAGCGTAAGGTTGGTTTAGGTTTGCCTGGATCCCGTCCCACCTCTCCTTTTGCCGGGTGGAGGGAGGAAGAGGAGACTCTCCGCCCTCCAGACTCTGAGTTGAGAGCGACGGGTAGTGTTCGCTGACCAGAGGCGTGCTCCTGCAGCTTTCTCCTCCGGTGTTGTAGGCACTCGTGCTGTCTTTGTCAGAGCGCTCCCTCTCCGGAAGCTCGTTGATGTCCGACAAAGCCTGGTGACAGGACTCCTCGCTCACCAGAGGACAGTTCGTCTCCAAGCGCCCAGCTCCCAGTCCAGCCCCGATGCCGGATCCGTTTTTGTCCTCATGAGGCCAAACCTTCATGCAGCGCTCCCTCAGCTGCTGCATCTTCTGTGCTCTCAAGATGTTGCGACACTTAAACTCCAGATGGCGCAGTTCCTCTTCTATGAGGGCCATCTCGTGCTGCGTCAGACTCTCATTCCTATTCTCGTCCAGGGCGACGTCGACTTCGTCTTGTGCCACCCCCGGTGCATTGCTGCTCTTCTCATAGAAGCACTTGATCTCCAGGAGCTCTTTGTACCGCTCGCACTCCTCTTCGGTCAGGCCAGGCATCATCATCCTCATCGGATCGGCCATGTAGGCCCTCTCCAACCGTTCCACCAACTCCAGGCCGCTTCCTCCTCCTCCATTAAAGCAGTCCAGTCCTAAGAGGGAGTCTGTGCTGAACTGGAGTTCTTGGGAGTGCAGCAAGGGTGGGGTGTCCCCTCTGCCTGACAAGAACTTGCGCATGCTGCCAGGTGTGTTGGTCGTGTTGGTGTTGGAGGCACTGGTGTGGTCGTCCCCCAAGAGGTCGTGTTCTGACGACTCCTCATAGCGCGTGCTTTCGTCTGTGCGGCCGACCCCGCTGTCCAGCTCCTGGCTGTTGCTCAGGACTGTCTGCAGCAAATCTGGAGAATCCCTGCTTAACGAGTGAGAGTGATCGTGACCGGAGAGCACACCTGCCACGGCGGCGCTGATTTGTCCGGCACCTTGAACGGAGGGGCTCCTCAGTCTGGCACTGCTGCTCAGATGAACAGCGTTGTCCAGAGGCTCCAGTTCCAGCTCGTCCGCATCCAGCTGGTTTTCGTTCTGGCACAGGTCGATGAATTTAGATGCGTTGGAGAGGAGAGGTTTAATGCCGAGAAAAGGGGAAATATAAAGGGTGATAGAAGATTAGTAACTTCTAAATCATTGAAAGATAAACGCATTTTCTAATACTTTTATGTTAACTGTCTCTAGGAACATTTGAAGGGTCACATCTATCTAACCTTCTAAGAAAAAGAGCCTTGGCAATCATATACGGATGCCCATAGAAGACCATAGTAGATGGTTGAAGAGAAGACTTAAAAAGGTGCAAACCTTTGATTAGTCCTAATAATAAAACAGATGTTACTAAAAACATTTGAAAATGCAGGAATTGTTGTACAACATAGATCAATCTGCACCTTAAACTAGAGGGAGGGGGGGGGGGGGCAATGGAACAACCCGACAATACGTTGTTTTAACGTTTTCAAGACTACTAGCACCCAAACACTGTTGGCATGGTGTCAGTGTCATATAAAACTTTCTGTGACTCTGGTTCTCAGGGTGGTAATGTTTATGTGACAGGAGAAGGAGATACTTTTTAAAACTTAAAGTTGTCCTTCTCACATATAATAATCAAGTTCCATAATACACCAGAGCTCTGATTACCTCGTATGTTTCTAACAGAACACTTTATTCTCAGACTTAAGGTCTATTTGTGGTTCCTAGAGTCTCTAAAAGTAGAATGGGAGGCAGATCCTTTAGTAACTGGCTCCCCTCCTGCGGAACCAACTCCCAGTTTTTGTACGTGAGCCAGACACCCTGTCTACTTTTAAGACACGGCTTAAAATTTTCTTTTTTGACAAAACTATCTCTGTAGTTCTGCTGCTGTAGGCTTAGGATGCTGGAGGATATAATCCCCCATTTCCCTAACTCTACTACATTCTCCTACTGCTCTCCAATTTTACATTATTAATATTTCAATTTAATTTTTATTTTTTTATTTTTGTCTTCATAGTAACTATATCTGTCCTAGAGTTCTGTTTGGTTGTCTGGGAGAGGGGCTCCGGCCGAGTTACCATTGCCAACAGCTTAATCTTCTCTTTTTATAGATAACATACTTTGCTCTGTCTTTCGGTGTTAAACCCAGTCTCTCTCCTAAATGTAGCTATTGGCTGAGCCTTTACTGCAACTAACTGCTCTGTTTCATTCTATGGACTTAAAAACTGGCTCAGAGCTTAGCTGTATTTCTCTCTCTAATGAAACAACCAAAGGAGCTAGTACTGCCATTAATGTTTTATTTTTCTTTAACATATAAAGTACACCTGGATCAGCGCTTCTGTGTTAGTGGTGTTTTTTTTCATTGTCCTTTCTTCTCAAACTATCAGTCGCTTATGGCTCACACTGTGGTCTCTTCCTGTTAAAGCAGAGTTTTAATAACTTAATCATTTGAATAACAAACTGAACTTGACTGCCTTTTTTTGGTAGCTAGGATCAATTGGAATGGATGTACTTTGTCTGTCTGTATGATTGGCCCGAATTTACTTTTTTTTTTTTGTCCTGACACAACATGTGAACTTGTGCAGCAGGAGAACAACTTTTTGACAAGTTATGTCCGCACTCGATTAACTGGAACTGCACTGAAAAAAGTTAAGAGCTGAATTAGCAACGAGTCGTATAAAAACAGGGAGAATAGACTAACGTTGGTGAAAAACACCTTTTGGTCATTTAGATGTCATGAGTTTTTGCGACAGTGAGGTAAGCTTGACGGCCGAAGCGTCGGTTGTTCTTGTGGGGGTATGACTGCATCCGCATCTTTCTTTGAGTCATGTTTATTTTAATTATCTTTGTTAGATGCTGGACATTAATTCTCCTTTTAAGGACCCTGTCCTTTGGCCTTTAGTATGTCTCCACTGACCGAATATTAAGACACCCCAGATTCGAATGGCATTTGGTTTTATTAAAATATTCAAATGTTTTGGTAAATCCCTGCTCTTAAATGTCTCGCACTGGTATCAAGGAACAGAAAATAAATAAACGAATAAACTGATTGGGACATTATTCATGTAACTACTGTCTCCTTATCTTTCAAATGAGAGTAGGGGTCCACTCTGACACCAGATGGCGCCAATGGTCTGAGAAAAGATCAACACATTCATTACTTAGATGTTGGTTTCTGTTTCCATTGTGATTTGAACGATGAAACACCTAATTCTGGTACAGATTTAAATAAAGCGATTTATGCTTTATTGAAGAGACTTTTTTTATTATTTAGTTTTAGAAGAGAGCAAACAAAACATGTTTTCATTTAAAAGCAATGCAGTCTCTATTTTTGTTAATGTTGCAGTTTTATTCAAAAGCAGATGTAATGAAATGAAAATGCTTAATCTTCCTTCCTCCAGATTCTGTCTAATTGGTTTGATTTAAATGTGAAATGCATGTAGACTGCCAGACGTGTTGTATCGATCCTCTCCTGACTTGATTCATGTGCTTTAAAAAAAAAAGCCCTTTACTTCATCATCTTCCTCACCAACAGATCAAGCTTTAATCTCTTCTTCTGTGTTTCCCTCTGATGATTACACGTCCTGCCTTCTCGCTTTCTCTGGTTTGAATCTCAATGTAGGACAATGCCCCTGCCAGTATAAATCTTGTAAGCCCTTCGCAGGTTTTCACTTGTCTTGGTATATTTAACCACAAGGACGCGGTGGAAGTGGGCAGGGGTTATTTGTGCTCGTATAGGGGAGTCATTGACCTACCGTTTTTTAATGAGTGACTTTTAAATCTGCTCTGTAGCTCAGAGAGAATACAAATGTTTCTGCGCTACCATAAAACCTGCATGTCTCTGTAATTATATTCAACAAAAGGCTTGCAAGTAACACGGTGGATGTCTTTTCCTCTTAGTCCTGTTAAAAGTGACCTTGTGAGTTTCCTCACTGGCCCGCTGGTTAAAAGCACTATTCGTCCTTTGTTCTCGGTAATGTTATATTTGCAATAGGTTTAACCTGCAGGATGAGGCAAAGAATCACGTTTCATTTTCCCTTTACAAGTAGGACGATTAGTCTTTTGAAATGCAATTTAGCATCTTGCTACGTACACTGTGAGGTCGACTTGAGAAAAATGTTCTTTCAGGTCAACATCCAGAATTGAGTCTATTAGCGCTCTTTCCCAAAAGACTGCACATTCAATTTCCTCACCTCTATCTCGGGCCGTGCGAGAAGCAGGGAGACATTAGTGCTGTCCTCTCTGGTGAGAATAGCTACCGCCGCCTCTCTGTTCTGGATGTCCACTCCATTTATCTGAGAGGAAACGGGGAAGATGAACTTATGCCAGATAACATAAGGCCCCCTTAAACCAAAGGCAGATTCAGTTCAGCTGGACATGCATTAATATTTAACAGGAATTCATAAAGTGTCCTCCGAAGAACAGGGCCAGTAATCACGCCCTTTATACCTTTTCACATGTTCTCACATTACAACAGTAAACTAAATATATATATTTTGAGGTTCCATGTAATAGACCAGCACAAAGTAGTGCAAAATTTTCAGGTTAAATTTTTTTTTTTTTGTATTTATATTCAATCACATTTCTTCTGCTTCCCCTAAATAAAAAGCAACCAGTCATAGAAGTCCGCTAATTACAAAATAGAGTCCACCTGTGTGGAAGTTATTCACCTCATCTACACCAAATATCTCGTGAAGAGCTTTTTGATCCAAAAATGGAAAATATGGCACATCTGCAGCCCTTCAAACAATACATTTTAAAACCCAAGGTAATGTCACACAGCAAATAAAACCAAAACAGCAAAACCTAATTTATTAAGCTAAAAAGCATGAATTTCCACCTAAACCACCAGGCTTTGCAAGGAGGGTGTCAATCAGAGAAGCAGCCAAGAGCCCCAATGTCACTCTGGAGGAGCTGCACAGATCTACAGCTCAGGTGAGAGAATATCTAAACAGTATATATTTAGTTCTCTGAAATAAATCTGGCCTTAATGGAAGAGTGGCAACAATAAAAACTGTCCTGTTTGCCACAAAACATGCAGGGAAAGTGGGTGCTCTAATCTGTAAAATGAACTTGATGGCAATACATGCGGTGTGGTACAAAACCAAGCCTGAAGCATGGAGTTGAAGCACAGTGAAGCATGGAGTTGGCAGCATCATGCTGTGGGAGTGCTGGCTTTCAGCAGGGGCAGACAAGCTGGTTTAAACCGATGGAGCTAAATGCAGGTTCATTCTGGAAAAATAGACCTGAGACTGCATTGAAGGCTCACCCTCCAGCAGGACAACACAGCTGCATGTAAAGCCAGAGCTACATTGATACTGCTTAGATCAAAATACATTAATATTTGTAATATAATTGCGATTTAAAAGACTTTCAGCTCTAATTTCACCAAAACGTGGTCTTTCAAAGTATAGACTGCAAGCGGTGATAGATTTCATATTTTTGTAGACTAATTTGAGATCGTCTATAATATAAAATTTCATCAAAATACATTAAGGTTTTTAGTTATAACATGAAGAAATGTGGAAAGGTTCAATGGGTATGAATGCTTATGCAGGGCACTCTAATTTGCTTTCTGAGCGACGCTCTAAAGCTTAGCTTGAACCAGCTTAAACACAAAGTCCCCAGGATACCTGTAGTATTCTGTCTCCCTTACGGATGCGTCCGTCCATCGCAGCAATGCTGTTTGGGTTCACCTTAAAAAATGGACAAGGTGTTTAGAATAATAAAGCAATGGAAAAAAATATTTATTCGGAAAGCTGATAGATAGTTGATCTGGCTTCACCTCTCCCACGTAGATCCCGAGGTCCTCCTCATCGTCAGTTCGGTAACAAACCGTCAGACCCAGCTTATCCTGCTGTCGAGACTTGTACAGCTCCACCTCCTAGACCAGGTAGAGGCGGGTTCAAAGGTGTCAGACCCCCAAAAACAGAAGCCCATTTTTTCTGCTGTGTTTCAAAGTGTCTAAAAGGCCCTCACCTCATATTCTAGCTCATCGTTCCTGTCCACTTCATGCTGACTGATGTCAAAGTAGTCAGTGGGGTCGTAGTACACGGGCTCAGAGAAGCTGAGGATGAGAGCATTCAGGAAAGCATGATTTAATTGGGAGCTGCTTCCGGCTTCAGACGCATAAACCAGCAAGCCGTGGACTAACACAACAGATGAGCTCCAGTTGGATTCCTGGACATTTTTCAGAGACCTATTAAGCTATTCCCACTCACAGTTCGTTGAACAGATACGGCTCTGGCAGAGGGGGCAGTGGAGGGGAGGGAGGAGGCGAGGGTGGGGGTGGAGCTCCGCAGGGATGCTCTCTGCTCCTGCCCAGAGTCAACATATGCTGGAAGCTGATGTCTGTCTGGGTGCAGCTGTCCACGCAGTCGGCCATGCCCATGGTCACTGGCACCTGCCCTCCAGGAGCTCCAGCTGGGCCCGCCCGTCTCCGAGCGCCCCGCTTCAGGATGCTGGACAGCCTGGGATCTCTTATGTCCAGGGTGGGATCTCCAGACAGGCGAGAGAGCTCCTTCGCGTTCACCTGCAACAGAAAATCCCAGTGCAGTGGTGAATGGAGAAAATCTGTTTGAAAAAAAAAAATGTCACTTATGTTTGCACCACACCCTAGACAATAGCACACCGTCTATTTCCCATGCATTGTTTACATTGTTACATTGTTTTACATTTCAATTGTTTACATAAATCGCTGCTGCATCTTTACCATGAAAATTAGTGCGATTTACTGTGATTTTTCAAGCTGTATGGAAACGAAATTTTGTTCTGTACGCACTTTGTGCATACAAAATGACAAATAAAGCTGTCTATGTCTATGTCTACAAGAACAAAAAATGAAGAAATGATGTCAACACTGCGAAAAGGGAACTCAAAGTAAGTAAGATGTTCTTGAAATTTGTATATTTTTCCTTGATTTGAGCAGCTAAATAAAACTATTCGCCAATGAAGTAAGATTTTTGCACTTAAAATAAAAACAATTCATCTCCATCTTATTTCAAGTGCAGGATATCTAATTATCTTATTTTAGGGGTAAAAATACTAATTCCATTGGCAAATAGTCTTATTTAGCAGCTCAAATGAAGGACACATGTAGTCATTTCAAGAAAATTTTACTTACTTTGAATACCCTTTTTGCAGTAAAGTCTAACAAGTTTCTGATCAAAACACCTAAACAAAGGCAGTTCTTACACAAATGGTGCCTGGGTAGAGCCCCCTGCAATTTATTTTTTTCTCCAAATGACGAGTTCCTTTATTAAGAGGATAGATAGAAAGAAAATTGATCCAAACCAACTTATGAAAAATTTACTGCCCAACTTTTAACATAAAAAAATCAACTGTGAAATGTCACTTTTTTAAAATTGTTTAGTTTAATTTAATTGGCCACACTCAGACCTGATTGCTGCCTGGCTTATAGAACGAAATACATACTTCATTTGAACTTATCTGACATGAAATATGCTAAAAGAGCTCAAAACGTTGACCCAAAGTAATTCTGGAGCAGATGAGAAACAAAGCCACTGGCATCCTATCAGTCTTGAAAGGGTTACAAAGCTATTTTTATGGGTTTGGGTCTCCAGTGAACCACAGTGAAAAAACAATTTAAATTTTAAATCACGTTTTGCTATCTAGTGCCTTTTGCCCCACACTGATGCTGCCCTGGGCAACTGTCCAAATGGCCCTGTTCAAAAGCTACCTCTGCACCTAAAATAAAACAAACTGTACTTTTGTTAGTACACAGAAAGTGAGTCTACTATCCTTTAGTGTCAGTACTCTAAAGGAAACTGTGAAAAATATCCCCATGAAGGCTTTTAACAGGTAACACTAAGCACCAGATTAGAAAGTAGATGAAAGAGACCTTCAATCGACCATCGGCGTCAAAAGAGCACAGCATGTTGCCTACATGACCCCTCTGTGAAGAGAAACAGAGAAAAAGGCCATAACAATGTAGCATTAGTGAATAGTTACACCTGTAGGAGAATGAAAAGATGTTGCTCAATACATATGGCACAAATGGGAAAGCTCCACATTTCCACAATAACAGAAATATGGAAATGAGTTCCCACCCATTCTGCATTCTCAGATATATTTCTAAGCATCCTCTGCGTCTGCTTATCCTTGCTGGGTTGCGGGGCGAGAGGTGGGATACACCCTGGACCGGTAATCACCCTTTTATTGTTCCCCCCCCAATAATGAAAAGGAATTTCTGTCTTTGCAGCCCTAAACCCAAACAAGACTTTAATTATTATTATTATGTTTCCATGTCTGGTTATATCAGTTTTGGTATTTAAAATGCAGAAGATCCTTTTCATAATCATTGAAAAAGTTCAATGTTTATTTTGATTGGTCTCTTGAAGCTTTTCCATCTGAAAGGCTAACATTAACTCCATTTTTATCACTGGTTTGGGTTCTTGACACCTTTTAAAGTTTTCTGTAAGATGCGATATCTGGCAAAGATTGTTTTTGAGTCGCCGGCACCGTTTAAAATGGCAACAATCTCACACAGCCGTATCACATTAAGCACACAGGAATAGAACACCGTTACTCAGCATTCTGAAAGAGGTTTGCCGCGTTTAAGTCTTTGGATATTTAATTTGGAGCATTCCTCTCTGTTGAAGTGAGAGCGAGCACCATGATAAGATCTAAAGAGCTGTCTGAGGGTTTCAGAAAAAAGACTGTAGCAGATTATACGACTGGTAAAGGGATTAAAGATCTGACAAAATATTTTTGAAATATTGCACTGTGTGGGAAACATTCCCTAAGTGAAGTTTAAAACAACTCTCCACATACCCATGTCTGGCTGTCTAAGCAGGTTTACCACAAGAGTAGACCACAAGATGCTTCACTTTGTTTGTTTGTTGCTGTTTTTATTTGTTTTGCTTTTTTTTTTAATTGCTTTAACATTTTCAAAACTGGCAGTTTTATAGTTAAACAATGTTTTCACATTTCCCATTTCTTTTAGCTCTGTTGCTTTGTTTCGGCATTGCAAGGTGATTTATTTGTTTTTAAATTACATCGTATTGAATGTGTGTGAATCAATTTTAAATGCATTGTTTTGAGACCACACCACGCATTAATGGACCACAAACTTGAGTGTAAAAAGAAGGTGCATTAAATATGAACTTATAGTGAATCGAAATATAGAGAAGGTACGAGAACCGCGCATGCAATCTGAGTCTGAGGGGAGTCAAAGTAAGCCTTGTCGAAACCCATACAAGAGTCTGCAAAGAAACACGATATGAGTCGAAACATCAACAAGTCATATCAAAACCGAAAGACAAGCTAAGGTTAGCCCCGCAGCTTTGTACGGAGATCCTCAGTAGAGCGAGATGTGCTTACTGGAGACTTTTTAGAGCCCTATCAGCCAAAATATATTGTTTTTTTTTTTTTTTTTAGAATCATGGAGCAACGTTAAATGTGTTTTAAATGGAATATTTGTTGCAACATTAAGCAAAGAGCAGAAACTATGCGGAAGACAAAATACTGGTAACAGTAAAGAGGGAAAAAAAAAAGAAGCTTCGTTAATGGGATGATAGTGACTTAGTAAAGGACCCAAGTCTGAGAAAATATAGCATACATTTTATGTGTTTATCTTTTTTATTTATTTTTTTTACAAAAGAATACTTTTTACTTCTTTACTTTTACATGAAACATGTTAGTTTTTTTTTTACAATAACAACACGTATAAATGACAAGTAGATTTGTAAAAGCATAAAAAATATTAAAGTAATCCCATTGATTTTTGTTTTTCAATTGAACAGCTGAATTTTGTACAACAACCATGTGTTTAGACATATTTTTTAGTTAAAATGTTTACTTTGTGAATCACAGAATACGGAAATGAAAAAATGGGAGCATTTGGAATTCGGGAAACAATAAAATGAAATGTAGAAAATAAATATTTCATAGGACCCCAGGTTTATGCAGCTCATTGAAGGTAGACAATGTTCTTTTTCATACTCTCTAGTTTTGAATTGTAACTTTCTATGGGTGTCTACCTCAGTTTGTCTTGTTCCATTTTAACTTCAGTTTTAGTTGTCCTGTGTGTCTACAAAGGCATTTTAATTGATCAAGTTAAAACATTTTTGCACAGAATCAAAGTGCTCTTTTTAATTAACTGTAAATTAACACAAGTTAGAATCACAAACAGCTATTTAATTTAAAATTGCGTTTATTAAAAGCAATCAGAGGTTTTTCATTTGACCTTATTTAGAAATCCGATATTTAACCTTTGAACGTGACGCATGATGAGCCCTGCTTTCGATTTGTTTTGGTTGGTTTATGGTTATGACTTGTCACATTCCCATCATTCCCAGCTTTCCTTTGGGGTTTAACTCAGCGGCCCAGCACCATAAAATAATTCAACAGGGACCCGTTTGAAAATATTATCATCAGCAGCTCAGATCAGTCCTGCATTAAAATCAGCCTGGATGAGCCCGTGAAGTAGTTGCAGCCTCCAGACCGCTGATTTAAACTGACATATTTATCCACATTTCTACCGTGAACAGGTCCAGCTGTTTGGATTTTATAAGACGACACAGGCGACACGGTGATGCCAGTGAGCCGCTGATCCAGACCCTCTTTGAACAGGTTCATTCAGCTGCTGACCTTGGATGTCTGCGACTCCACGCCTCTCCCACCTCGCTTCGTTCTCCCTCTCCCTCTCTCATCTCATGTCCCCTTTCCAGTAATTGCGTGTCAAATCAATGTTCCCCTGTGCAGCCAAGCGCAAAAACTTTCTTGCCACATTCAGCTCCTGCTCCCTTGATATCTCTCCCCTTCTTTTATTATTTGGCTCCCTCTTAAGCCTCGACTCCTCTGGCCTCTACGTTGTCTCCCTTTCCCCCCTCTTGCTGCCTCTCTCTGCTTCTATCGCCACATCTCTCTCCTGTTTCGCTGGACTCTGGATCCCTTTTTTCATGCCGTCTCAGCAGTTCTGTCTGCTCCGTCCCCTCCCAGGAGGAACCGCCGCCTCACCCTCCTCCCTTCCCATCTATTTCAACCGCTCCGTCTCCTCGTGTGTGTTTGTCCTTCCTCGCGCTAATGTCTCCCCATAAATCTTGCTGTCTGTCTTAATGAGCTTCTTTGCAGCAAATAAGATGCCCGCAGCCTACATGTCAGGTCGGCGAGGAAAGGAATTAACACTGTGTTATCTGTGTGTTCTGCATTGTGCAAATATTTTTTGCCTTTAACTCACGATTTTACACCGAGCCACCAGGAAGCATCCACGTCCCCTTGATTTCTCCACCATACAGACCTATTTTTATACCGATTCGAGTATACGTAGTTCTCTTTAAAAGACAAAAACAAAAAGACCGCACCAAAGGGTCAGCAGGATGTTTGTGGGAATTTTGTAAATTGTAAGTATTCACACCCTTTGCTGTTATGGTCAAAACCGAGCTCAGGTGCATCTGACATCTACTGACAACCCTTGAGATGCTTCTGCTTAAATAAGGTGTCGCTGAGTTCTTTTAAATCAAGATTAAAAACATATTTGTTTAAAATTGCCTTTGACTGTTCTAGTTCTGTTCTGTTCTACTGTTTTTAATGTTCTTTTTTTGTTTCTACATTCTATCCCTACTTGCTTTTACTTTGCATTGTCTCTGTACTGAATTGTGCTATACAAATAAATTTGCCTTGCCTTGCCTTGCCTTGCCTTGCCTTGCCTTGCCTTGCCTTGCCTTGCTGCTGGGCGTCCAAGGGCCGGTCATAACAAGTTATCTAATTATTTAATTCAGCAGAGACACATCTAAAAGCTGTTGGACACCAGCCCTGGAGGACGGGAGTTAAGACACCCGTTAAGATCCAGCCATAGCTGATGGACAAAAGGCACATCTGAGATCATCTTCAAGGCAAAACTAAACTGGCGTTTTAGCCTTAGCTTTAAACCTCACTGTAAAAGCATGGTGGCGACAGCATCACGATGTGGGGATGTCTTTCTGCACGCAGGAACAAGGTGACAAAAGGATGAGATGGCAGTGGTCAAATATTTTCAAGAAAACCTGCTCATAATGAGTTGGAGTTTAGATTTGAGTGTCAATCCATCTTCCAACATCACAATGACCCAAAGCACTCAGCCAAGATAGGAAAAAGCGTGGCCGAGCCTGGACACAAATCCAACTGAACATCCCTGGAAAGGTTTAAAAGTGCTACTGCCCACCAGTGTTGTAGTACTCGAGTCCGAGACTCGAACTCGAGTCCGAGTCATTAGCTAAATTTAGAGACTCGTGACTTGACTTGGACCTGAGCACTGATGACTCGAACTTGGACTCGGACTCCTACATTCCGATCATTCTGACTTGGAAATTGAGAAAAAGACTCAACTTTTTTTTATATCACTAGGCCATAATTTTAATATGTCATTAGAATATTATTTGGTGTATGATTTTAATATCTAAATTATTAGTGCAATGTGGTGGAGTGTGGATTTTCTTTTAGTTTAAAAACATGTAGGCTATGCTTACTTTAGTGCGGAACTTGGACATGACTTGATCAATAAGGACTCAACTTGGATCAATAGTGACTCGACTCGGACTCGACTCTGATTTTTTTTACGGACTAGGACTTGACTCGGACTTGAACACTGGAGACTCGAACCTGGACTCCAACTCGAGGCATAGTGACTTGACTACAACACTGCTGCCCACATAACAGAGGATCCACTTAGAGGTGAGCGGAGACATCTACCCAAAAGGCAGGTGTGCTTTGGTTGTGCAGAAACACCCCAGAAGACCAGCCAATGAAGGTGTTTCAACAAAATATCAAGCTGTGGGAAGGAATAGTGGATCTACAAGCTTTTGGGAGTTAAAAAAAAATGCACATCTCAATGAAAACGTCCAAAAATCTCTCTTAGAATAATCCTGGGTGTATTGCAACTGAACATGTAAAAAAAAGTGAAAGGGTGTGAATACTTTGTGGTGCCCCAGTGTGCGTTTTTTTTTTGTCCTCTGTGCTGCACGCTTTTAAAGACTACCAGCAGAAAAGCTATTAGTAGACAGCTCTGTGGTCATGAGTGACAGGTATGAATACTGATGGAAGGAAAAGAAGGGGCTTCTCATTTATTATCGATGAGAGGTGCTGAGATTGCTTTGAAGACGACTTCACGGAGGGTAATGGTTGTTCTGCATTACAAGGATGTTTTTGGTCCCAGCTAGACCACGTCCATGTGTTGCTCAATATTATCTGAGTTAGTAGGTCATCACATATATCTTCTATTTATAAGCTACACGTGTTTTTGTTTTTTGTTTTTTTCCAGATAATGAACACGCAGGTCTCCACACCCATTGCTTTAATGTGCGTAAAAGTGGAATTGTAATTCATAAAAAAAGCACCCCAGGATTCCCCGGGTGGGAGGCGGCGGGATCAGCAGCGGCTGTGGAGCTCTGGGTGGGGATGATGTGGATAGAGATGAAAGAAATGCGAGGAGATCAAAGTGTGAAGGCAGAAAAATGCAATGCAGGAGATGCTTGGAAACGAACAGAGAGGGTAGAAGCAGGGAGAAACAAAGACGACAAGGACGTAAATGGGGAACACGCTCAGCTTAGCTTTGCATGCAAACAGACTCCCAATAGGAGCTCCTGGGAAATTATCAAATGGCTGCTGCGTAATTATTGTTCTCCAATTGTCCTTTAAAGAGCTAGGCGATCACAGGATCTCGGAAGCTGAGATGAAAACGGGGTGTACATGTAAAAAGCAGCGGCGCAGTATGATTTACAAAAAAAAAAAAAAAAAGACACACCAGCAGTCACATGCTAATGCCTTCCTCCAAGGCACCGCAGAGTTTTGCTTCATGTGCATTTCAAACGGCTTTCCTAGGAGGGCAGAAATCCTCGCCAGGAACGCACTGAATTCCACTTGTTTGGTAATTGATTTTTCTCATCTCCCCCGCTTTGAAGGCTGCGGCAGTCACCTCCTGAGAAAATCAATTAATCTGGAGACTGAGCTGACCGTCTGCAGCAGCAGCTGTTTGAGATCAAGCAGCGAAGAGGTGGCTCTATCAAATACTGATAGCAGTGAGGAGGCATTGCTGATAACGGTTTTCAAAGCCTTCACAAAATGACCTCCATGCACCTAACAAGCCACACTGGGAGTACATTAGTTTACATGATTCATTTATAAAATCATACAGGACAAAGGATTGCATATAAAAATGTCTTGGATGTGGAGCTTAAATAGAAAGTTGCAAAAAACACTCTTTAGAACCTCTGGATGATTGTGTTTTTCAGTCACTAAGATGTTATTAAAGGAACAGCAAACGTGACAACCGCTCCATCAGCAGCCTTTCGCTCCCATCTTCATGTCAAGTCTACAAGTAACAGATGCATCGGTGCACAGACACTAACAAACACATGTATTTATTTCGGGGGGAAATATAAGAGCTGACACTCAAAAAGGTTTTTTTTTTTTTTTAGTAGTCTGCCGGTTGCTCTGACAAACCAGCATTTTCTTTTTTTTTTTGTGCGTGTTGCTGTTACTCAAACATCAACACTTGACAGTTGATGTTTAAAAGCTTCAGATACATTTATTAAACTATTTGCGGCTCTATCATTTTACAGGACATTAAATAACTAAATATGATCTTTCATAGCACGATAACCAAAATGTTGCCTTGTCTTGTTTATTGACGGGCTAATGTTGGCATCTCAGCACAGCCAGTTTCTACAGGAAGTTAGAAAAGTGTTAGTATAGTTTAAAATGTACTTTTAACACTAGGCTTAAAACTTTCCTTTTAGACAAAGCTCAGGTTACTCTGAGCTATTTCTGTGGTTTTGCTGCTATAGGCTTAGGCTGCTGGAGGACATCAGGGTATATTTTTCTAACTCTGCTGAGTTCTCCTACTGTTCTCCAATTGGCATAGTTTGATGTTATTTCAACTTTTAACTTTTAGTTCTCTCTGTCATTTTTCTCTTCATAGAAGGTACACATGGTCTGGCGTTCTGTTAGCTGTGACATCATCCAGGGGAGACAGATCACCTGTTATTACCATATAACATAGAAAAGATTCCTAGATCAATGTGTGCTTCTGTGCTTTCTGTGTCTCTGCTCTGTCTTCTCTAACCCCCAGTTGGTCGAGGCAGATGACCGTTCATACTGAGCCTGGTTTTGCTGGAGGTTTTCCTTCCCTGTTAAAGGGGAGTTTTCCTCTCCACTGTTGCTTCATGATGCTGAGTATGAGGGATTGCTGCAAAGCCATGGACAATGCAGACGACTGTCCCTGTGGCTCTACACTCTTTCAGAAGGAGTGAATGCTGCTTGTCAAGACTTGATGCAACCTGCTGGGTTCCCTTACATAGGAAACATTTTGACCAATCTGTGTGATTTTAATTAATTTGTCTGTAAAGTGCCTTGAGATCACATGTGCGATGAATTGGTGCTATATAAATGAAATTGGATTGAATTTGAAACGGTCTGTTTAGGGTGGCTTATGCTTGTCCAGGATGCTCAGACCGTAACTGGAGTGGTAAGTTTTTATTCTTTTCCTCACGAGAGAAATTTTTTTTCTTTTTAATTATCTATCCATTCATTGTCTTCAGCATATCTAAGATCGGGTCATTGGGTCAACAGGTCCTGGAGCGAAGGCCAGACATCCCTCTCCCCAGTAACATCCTCCAGCTCATTCTGGGGAATCCCAATGTGTTTCCAGGCCAGACGGTATGTATAGTCCCTTCAGGTAGTTTTGGGTCTTTCCCGGGGTCTCCTCCCAGTGGGGCGTGTTCAGAAACCCCCCCTGTTGTGCCATATTAAAGCCATGATGAAATAAGTGTAGTCAGATTGAATTCTGACCATGTACCAAGGGTAGATAGCAGAAGGAATTTCACCACCCTGCTGCAAAGACGGTCTCTCTCTCAGCAGGTTGCCTGCAGTAAACCAAGCCAAAACCAACCTTTAGTCAGAGCAAAATTGCTCTGACAAAACGTCAGAGCAATTTTTACCAGACACTCACTTCTCTCAGACCACTTCTTGCTGGAGCCCTCGAGGAGAGGGGGCTGCCACCCAGTCTTCAACTTCTTCCTGCCTGAGACAAAGGGAGAGGAGAGGCTGGCTGAACCATGAGGCCTCACGGCCCAAAAGCCCACAAGCTGCACAGAAAGTTCTGTGAAACTCATCTGCCTGCTTCTATGGGGTGACAAGAGCAAAAGAGAGGAATTCTCCTCCTCTGCAGAGCAGAGGACCTGACTGAATCCGGAGAATCATCACACAGATCGGAGAAAAGTTGCACTCTGACTTCTGCGCAAACCAGCCGCGAAGTACAGCATGCCGAAGCTTTGTTTATTTTTGTTAGCTGTTGCAAGAAAGCGGACTCGAGACTACGCGGATTGGTCGCCTTCCGTCACCACACGAGCTTGGAGATCAGAGACGCTGCAGGGCCTCGAGGCTACGCTACCCCCACCCACATGTTCGCTGCTGCATGCTGAAGAAGCCCTAGTTTATCCGTCCACCTCTTGTTCCTTCCTACCATCACTTATCACTCGTGAACAAGACACCAAGATAGTTAAACTCCTCCCCTTGAGGCAGAGAGTGACTCCTGACCCAGACGGGGTAGTCCACCTTTTGATGTTGGTATTAATGTTTCATTTCATTTTTTGATTCAAATTATGAGGGAGAAATTGGAACATCTTGGGGAGAGTTTCTCTGATCTGCTACGGGAAGTTGGGCACATGGACTCTGAATGAGTCAATGACTTCCATTGCAGGTTGGGCTCCCAGGAGCTTTCGCCTGAAGTTCACCGGTGGCTACTCCAGACCTTTGGCAAGGAGCCGCTGTCTGGTTGTTGAGACTAAGATTCAGTGTTGCTCTCATCCTGGCAGTAGAACAGATCTTTATTGTCAGAGCCGCTGAGAGGGCCACTCTCCTCTGGGCGGAAACCCCGAGGCAGACTCAGAACTTGTTGACCCAACTCACCCCTCACCTGGGACACCTTTCGGATCCTTTATAATGAGTAGGTGAGAATCACTGGGGAGAGGGATGTCTGGGTTTCCCTCCCTGACCTGATACCCTTCTGGCCCAGCTTTTGGATAAGCAAAAGAATATTTATAAATTGAAAGATGTATATTTTTTTGCCTCGCTCAACCTGCGTGCATATATGTGGAGTAGGTTGTGCAATGATGAGTACTCATAGTTGGAAAATTTCTAAATTGTAAGGCAGAAAACTTTAGCATATCTGAGTTTACCATTTAACAAGGCCGCCATGTAAGCTGTCAAGGTTGCAGAAACAAACCGTCTTTTCCACTGCTGATGGTTTATATCACATTAAACTAATCACACATGTTGCACTTTACATCCTCTGTCTGTGAACATGTTCTTTTACCATTGACTTGCTTTGCTAACGCTAGTCAGCGTGGTCATTGTCCACAACAGCCAGCATATCCAAATAGCTTTTTGATTTGCAACTGGAATGTATTTGATGCACTTTTGAAATCTTGTTCAGATCCAAATGTCAACTTATGGAAATCAAGCACACCATCAGATCTCTCAGTGTTGTTGGAAAAGTGAGGCAATCACTCGTATGTTTGTTTTGTGATGAGTTCGTTCAGCATTGCAATCTTAACACATAATAGTTGTTGCTAGCGCGGTTAATATCCTTTAATATTGGCAATTGATAGAAACCGTGGAAACAACATTGTCTGTGCCATTGAGGAATGTGCTGCTTTGGGTTGGGAATGGCTGTTAAAATCTTTTGCAATATGGCCAATATACATATGAATGTGTCACGCAATTCTGAAAAAAGATGCCAGGCTCCATTTTGCAGAAGCAAAAAAAAAAAAAAAAGGGCAAAATCAAACCGTTGTGTATCATTTGTTCATATTTCAGTGGCGTCTGTAACGTGTCATGACTCGTTTCCTCCGCCTTCAGTCGTCCTACGCCGCCGTCTGTCTGCGGGTCATCCCTACAAACCCGTTCTGATGTGTTTACCTCGTCTGAACGTCGGGTGTTGTTCCCGCGTGCCGTGCTGAACGAAAGCGCACTTAGGTTTGTTTAATGATGCCGGTTGCCATGGAAACAGCCTCCCGCTTTACAGCAAGCTGGGAGAGAAGAAGGGAGCGGCTGCTGGGCTCTGATGGGGTGGGGTGGGGGTGGGGGGGGGTAACAGGTTTACTGTGTTCGTGTGGGTCGGCGTGGGTCAGGTTAATGCAACATAAAAACTAGCATGGTTTATGCTTCTATTACAGGTCTGCTGCTGCTGTGTCTAATTTATTAGCTTCTCCTCTTTCTTTACTCGGGGCTACACAGAGGCAGTATTGACGAGAAACAAGCCGATGGGCGTGTACCAAGAACCAGAGTGAAACGAATGTGCAGCGAAAGGCCCAATGTATAATGCATGAGTTTTATTCCTTTGGCAAGAGAAGCATTTAGATGTAGTCAAATTTCACAGCCCGAACTTACAGCAGAGTGCAGCCCCGGGCTGGTTAAATTTTATAATTGTTGTCTGAAAACAGACACACCTAATTTGAGTTTAAATTTTACACTTCGGCAAAGAAAAATAGCCCCAAACTCCAGTCCTGTAGTGTTGGAGAACGGAGCGTGAAGAAGCATGAAACTGAGATTTAATTATGTCTACCTCTTGCCTTTTATTTGGCATAATATTAGAATTAATCAGGCAGCTGCACAGCCAGATTTTCGGGGTTTTTTTGTGATCATTACATGCAAGAAATCAAACTAAATTAAAAAAACGCAGCGTGCTGTCTGCAATCCTCTCTCGCCTGATTAATTGTGTTTTGACTTGACGTCTTTTTTTTTTTTTTTAAGTTTAACGCGCCAGCTCAGGCTTCTGTGCGACGCCCAGCTTTTATTATAATCTGAATGCACGCTGACTCCCAGCCAGAGGCTCTGTCGTTGCTTCGTTATGCCATCTGCGTTGGTTCTGTTGTCTCACGCTTCTCTGCTCCCAAGCATACAAGCAGTGCTGCTCCAGCTCTAACCGACCGCTGTCTATACAAACTCATACCAAAGTATCTGTTTACCTTGCACAAACAATATCCCCTGCAGCGGCTCTGCACACTACATGACACCTCTCCACGCTTCATCACTCTCCCCGCCTGTCACTGTGGACCCCGCTCATCGCCGCAGCCCCTGCATGTGTCAGCCAAAGCTGCTGAAAAGGGTCCTGAACGCCAGGCGTCCACAACACTGTTGACCTCGTGTCAACAGATTAAGGAAATCAGTAGCACGAACCAATGTTTGGAGTTTGGCCTTTCATCTCCAAAGACTCGTTGCTTTTTCATGCATATTTTAGCTAACCCTAAACCCTAACCCTAACCCCGCCCCAACGCTGTATAGAGCTAAAACCTATCCATGGAAATACAAAATAAAATAAATAAATAAAATATATAGATATAAAAAATGTCTATATTAGACAATGCATAAAAATTCTTAAAAGAAGTAAAACAAATTTTAAACAAATACTAATGTTCACTAGTGGTAATAGCCAAAGAATAAGTACAATTTTAAAGATGGACAATAAAGAAGCCTTTCTTGTGTTGTAGTATCTCAGTTCTTTTTTTTTAATCGTTAAAGGTTCAGCACTATTTAGACTTTAAATAATTTAAAGCAGTCCAATAGGGACCATACGAATATCTTAGACTATTGTATCCTTACCTGGGCAGACACACTGCAAAAACAGAACTAAAAATAAGTAAAATGTTCTTAACATTTGTGTATTTTCCCTTGATTTGAGCATGTAAATAAGATGATCTGCTAATAGGAGAAGATTTCTGCACTTAAAATAGGAACAACTCATCTCCATCATCTTATTTCAAGTGCAGGATGTCTAATTATCTTATTTTAGGGGTCAAAATACTCATTCCATTGGCAGATAATCTTATTTACCTGCTCAAATCTAGGACAAAAACACTAATTTTAAGAACATTTCTACTTATTCTTACATCTGTTATTGCAGTGCAAAAGGGGGTTGAGCTCATGAGTGACAAGCGTCGGCCTTTGACTCCCTACGCCAAACTTTTTCGGTCAAACGACTGAATTAGGGGGATGTCAATGTGATTCTAAACCCACCCTAACCCTTGTATTAGTTAGATCAAATCAACTCTCTTATTTTAAAGGAAGTTAAGCATTTTTCTCAGGAAAAAACGATCGCTTCTTAAAGTAATGAAGGTTTTTCTGACATTTCAAGCTATTGTTTTCATTTTTAAACATATACATACAGTTTGTGCTGTTGGCACTATAACATTTATCATCCCATTTTCCTCTTCTAAACTATTTTCTCAGATTAAATATAAAGTATTTGGAACTGGGCCATCAAGATTATCTTCATCTGGACATTACTATTTAACTGAACCTTGGTGATTTTTATGTTGTGATCATCTTAACTCTTGCACAAAAGAGCATCAGTCTCTGGAATAACTTTTCATCGATAAACAGGGATGTCTTTCAGATATTAATTTATGTCCTTCTTGATTTGTGTAGATTAGTTCAGTTAGTATTCCACAAATATTTACTATAAAGTAAAAGATCTGCTCTTCTTTAAGGTTGTAGTTGTTGGCCTTATGGGAAAATCTGATTCGTGTTTTAGATGGAATCGGTTTGACTGATAAGCTACGAGTTGGGTCTGCCTTTGATCCTGGTGGGTTTGTGGATATTAAAGACATTTAAGGAGGCTGATTGTGGCCAGAGATGACTCTGTCAGGGATTGTTTGCCTGCATGAACTCAGTCATTATTTCTGACTCTTGTTAGATCAGGTCGCTGATGTAGAACGGCTCTGCCCTCCTCTGGGTCCCTGATCTGTCTGCGCGCACCATCTTTCTCTTCGGCCTCCCTTCACCTACAAGATTAGTGAGCCCTTTTTTTTTTGTATTCCCCCCTTGCTATGCGAAGCACTCATATTAATTATTTTGAAGGTCAAGCTGCAAGACAAAACGTGCCTTAAAAAATGAGGTTTGGCCTTATTCTCTCCCGACTTCATTTGCATATTTCCGCTCCCTTTTCAACTCATTAGCCTGCCTTGGCTTGGACTCGCGCTCTTCCTGTTTTCCTCTCTCTTGGCATTGCCTCTGGCACCAGATGCAGCCCCGGTCCATCATGCAGCTGAGGGCCGAGGGCTCCACAGATACTACAAGTGTTGCACTGGGCGACCAGCGTGTGCAGAAAATGCCTCGTGCTCCGTGAGATGGGGCCTTATTTCGGGTCAGCGGATGCGTCATCAGGTCGCAGCGCAGGAGCGTTTGTGTGGCGCAGCCAGATGAGCTTACTCACAAGCAGGCCCGAGGTCTCTGTTGGCAGGTGGTGGGGAGGCTGTAACCGTGGCAACGCCTCTCCTCACTTTATCCCACTTTAACAACCCATCCATCCTTCTGGCGCTGTAGCTCCATCTACTTTTGCTCCGCGCGCTCTCATCATTCTCTCATAATCACAGTGAAGCATCATTATTCTAATTATCAGTATCGTTGTCACCGAATGACTTCTTCATGCAGCAATTAGGGGCACGACTAATGGGACGGGGATCTTATGTCTGCATTTAAAACCAGACATGGAGATGCATGTCAAGCAAACATGGTTTTGCATCAGTTTCGTGATTTTCACTCCAACATCTGGCTTGATTTGTCTGAATTTTTTTTTTCTGACATTATAACAACATGATACATTGACCTTAGATTTTTAATCCCGATGGTTTTATTTATGAACATGCAAATATTTGTGGTTGTGATGTTGCTGCTGCATCTTTGAAAAAAAAGAGACATGGGGTTATTTAACCATGCAAAACCCCATGATGCTGTTATTTTTTCATTTTTTATTAATCCTTTATTTATGCGACATGCATTAATCAAACTGTGGGCATCAGCTTTCGGTCGTTCTGCTGTTTTTCTTCAAAAGAGCAAAACAACACATGAAACGTTGCTTTGCATTTTGATGCCTTGCATAAAATTCACATCCCCTGTATTTTAAACATCTTGTCATATTACAAGCAGAACAAGAAGCTTTTAGTGGGATTTTATGTGTTGGACCAACCCAAAGTGGTCAACGGTGGAGCTTGCACTGCCTCCTTTACTCTAAAATCCCCCAAAATATAAAACAGCACAACAAGTTGCCTTCAAACAGCATGGAGACCAGGAAGGACACGACACAGGTCAGGGTGGGAAGCAGCTAATAGACCCCTGGTAACTTTGGAGGAGCTGCAGAGATACGCAGCTCAGGTGGGATATTGTTAGTTGTGCTCTCCACAAATCTACCCTTTATAGAATAGCCGCAAGAAGAAAGCCATGAGACGTTCTGTTTTTGCAGTTTGCCAAAAGCCGGCAGGGGACAAGGGAAACATGTGGAAGAAGGCGCTCTGGTCAGATGAGACTAAGACCTGCGTGCAAAACATTTCGAGTGGAGGAAAACATCACCCTGAGCACACCATGCCCGCCATGAAACATGGTGGTGCTAGCATCACACCGTGGACATGCTTCTCTTCTTCGTTGACAGGAAAGCGGGTCAGAGTTTATGGAAAATGTGAGGATCTGAGGTCACGGCAATCCTGGAAGAAAACCTGTTAGGGGCGGCAAAACAACTTCCCACTGGGATTCACCGTCCAGTGGGACCGCAACTCTAAACACACAGAAAGAGCTACACTGGAGGGATTTATGTTCACAGCGTATTTAAAAGTTAGATTGGCCCATTTAAAGTCCAGGCCTAGAATCCTTGCCGAGACTCTGACTGAGCTTCTGCTACTTTTAAAGACAAGGGGGCAAACTTTTCCGTCCCCAGATGTCCAAAACTGGTTGAGACGTAGCCCGCGTGTTTAATAAAGAATTGATTCACGGAGAGAGAACAGAAATGGACACCACACTTTTCAGATTTCGCAATGAAGAATTTTGGGAAAACAAGAGTAATTTCCCTCTCTCAGCCCCTTGATCTGTTGCATACAAATCTCAACGAATGCATCAAAGAGCGTGGCTGCAGCTCGTTACTTGCCGTAACTGAATCAGGAAGTTACAAAAATGTGAAAATCTGAGGGGATGTGAATACTTTTGCAAGGCCCTGCATTCAGCAGCCGGCGGTGTTACCTCAGAGGAGGAGCGCGCTCACCTGGAACATCACCCTGTATTGCTCCTCGGGCTTTTGAACCACACACATGTTGCACCCCATGGCGACTGCAGGCAGGGGATGATGGACTCTGCTGGTCCACCAACCGAGGGTCGGTTCTTAAGGCAGTATTCTTTGTCCGTGGCAGTGGGAGAGCCCCACCCTCATTCGCCGGGGGTTGTGGTGTGTGACACCAGTCCTTCCTCAGAGTGACACGCAGCTCATCCACGGCAGAGAAGGGCACGGTTTAATTGGCTGCGTCAACGACCCTCTGTCTTTCTGTTGCGCTCACGGTTCAAACGTTAGAAATCCACAGTTCATCTCACCTGCAGATGTTTTCAACTGGAGATTCCCAATTCACCAAAGTTTGCGCGCTTATTTGGTCGACGTCCCTTTGCACTCTAATTGTCCCGCGGGTTTGTGCTTCGTTAATCAATCAGGCAGCGATTTCAGACATCCCGGTGCTTCATCCAGAAAGGCGCGATGGTGCAGGGCTCTTGCCGTAACCAGCCGCTCTGGGTCACAGAGGTCTTGATCCGCAGCATCGAGCAGTTTTCTCCCAGAAGACGCCCGCTGTGCCTGAACTCCCCCACTCTGGAAGTGCTACACATTCAAACAATGAGAGCATCTAACAGCTTCCCTCGGTTGCCTTTTACCCCTCAGTCCCACATTGTCCTGCTTGTGCTTCTCGGATTTTGCCGAGCGTGGCCGGCTGGGATAACGTGTCTCTGCTCAAAGCCCTGCCAGCACTCTCTCCTGCGCTGGTCACCTACTTGAGGATCAGTGCATGGTTAGAGGTGTTTCTTCATGCAACCGCACTGAAACTCCTCAAGGGCTTGTCGGCTTGAGAACGCTCTGTGTCAGGTTGTGCCCGTGACACCATTAGCTAGAAGCTGTGAGCGCTTGCTGTGCCTTTAAGATAAGGTAAATACAAACTTGATCTCTCAGGATGGGTGAGAACACACCATCATACGAGCCACAGGCTTTTCCGCGTCCAAACACACGGCGTTATGTTGCCTAAAAGCAATACAAAACAATTAAATTAACTGTAAGTAGACATTTTTGGTAGTGAACCTCAGCAAGAATCTGAGCCTATCCTTCCATTAGTCCTCACATGTGCCGTACTCAGCGCTCAAAAACGTCTTCTGGGTGAGAGTAGTGATGGATTATGTTTGGATTAGGGACCTCTTGGGCACTAATCAGACAAGACTCCTGGATGTTGAGAGAAAATCAATACAAAACAGATCATGGATCAGTTTGATTTACTGCCGTATCGAAGAATCCGCAAACACAATCCTCGGCGTTAAAGACTCCTCTCCTGTCTCCTCCCTGGCCCTGTGAGTCTCATCGTGTTGGTTAAACCTTCGTCCTTCTCTTTAATCCTCGGGCGAGGGGCCGCAGCTGGACTAGTCTTGTCTGAAAGGTCCATCGGCGAGGTCGCGCGAGCTAATCCTCGTTCAAGGCTCCCCGGCACCTGTTTCCTTTTTTTTTTTGCGTAAAGCCCGTAATCCCCCAAAACTCCGGCTCCTCTCGCCAGCTACACACTTAAGAGGAAACCCGTCTCTGGCCAATTAGAAGCAGGATAACTCGGCCAAAACAACCCTGGTAGTCGAACTCTGGAGAGCGGGCTGCGGCTCAGCAGGCAGGTGTGCTCCACCTGTCACCGTCTGTCTGCGTGTGTCAGCCCTACATGACTGTCAGGGTGAAAAAATGTGACACGACAAATAATGCCTTCATGCATTTAAGGGGAGTGGATGTCTTCACGAGGAACAAAAATGCATGTGGAAAAGTTAGTCCATCATCAGGTAAAGCAACCCAACGCGTCCAGCTGTTCCTCCCTTCCTCTTCTTGTCAGGCTGATTAGAGCGTCCTCGTTAAAGTGTCGCTGTACGGCGGAGGAGAGAAGCAGGAATCACCGAGAACGTCCCAGGTGGTTGGAGTGGTGAGCAGTGCCCGTCTCAGGTCAGGGATAAATGTCCATCAGCAGACCCACAAGATCAGAGGAAGCTCTAAGGGCTGATTGGAGGAGACTTCTTGCCTTCTCCCTCAGGGGACGCCGGTAAACATGTTCCCCCCTCTGCAGCAGGAAGGGGGGGGGGGGAAACACAAAAGGCACTTGTTTCCTAGGTGGATGCAGATCTGCACGCAGCCCTGCCACAACTAAACCTGGATCCTCAAGGCTGCGCAGCGAACAGCTCCTCTCGTTCTCCGTCTCCTTCCCCCTCCACACCCTCCGTTTCCCCTGATTCAGGGCTGGGCTGCTGCAATCTCTTCCAGTCCCCCCCACCCCACACATAATTTTTACCCACACCTCATTTGCTCGCCTCTCGCCCCTCCTCGCTCTCTCCCTGCCTCCGTCTCTGCTCGTCTGCAGACGACAGAGAGAGAGAAAGAGAGAGAGAGAGCAAGCACTGGAAAAGTCTGTGTGTTCAATCTGTGCTGGACAGAGCGAGATAACAAGCAGGGCTGCATGAAAGCGCAGGAAATAGAAAAGGTTTTCATGTGCTGCGCCATCAAGACACATACAAGCAGGGTTCAGTCACCCATTTCATGGGATTTAGGCAATTTAGGCTCTGCTTGTGTCTTTTTTTTCTCTTCTAGGCATCCTAAAAGGAAGAGAGAAAAAAAAGAAGATTGCTCTTCATCGAGCAGTAAAGATGCAGGTAGAGAGCTTGTGACTGGTTCTGCATTCAGATGAGGCTTTGGGTTGACACAAAGAAGAAGCAAAATAAGGAAGGGGGGGGGGGTAAGAAGAAAAAACAAGTGACTAACAGGTGTGACAGGATAAATTGAAAGATGTGGAGGAGAGCCTAGAGAGAGGAAATGCAAATGAGCAAGTGGGAGAGCAGTGGCGAAGCGGAGACGAGGTGGAACAATGGTTCCCTGCAGTAATCGAAATGACCCGCCGAAGGAGGGGGGGGGGGGGGGATTACAGACGCACATGGAGATATTCCATTTTGAATAACTGCCTGGGAGATATTTATGAGCAAAAAAAAAAGTCCCCTTCATTTGATCTGCTGTTCTACGCTCAGTGATTTCCCATTCAAGCAAAGCTTTTTTTTGTTTTTTTTGCTGCAGAGGCTTTTGCCAAATGCAGCCAGGCTAGAGAAGGAAGTCGGTCCACGAGGGAGAGAGGAGAAAGACGCTCCCTCGGCCCCCCCAAAGACAGAGTCATTTATCAGCTCGCCCCAAATAAAGAGCCACCTATTGTTGTGTCTCTCTTTTTGTGTCTTTTTCATTGTTTTGTGTGTTTATCCCCTCTCTCTCTAACACACAGTCTCACTTGTAGGGATGCTGTGCATGATCCAAGCTGAAACAGGATTTCATGGTGGCTGTGTGTGGCTCAACAGGCTTACATGTATTCCTGCCACAACCCTCTCTTTATTGCATAAGGCTGGCAAAGTTACAGTGCATGTTAATCAGAATTGGAGGCAATGTCCATTTAGCCATTTACAGATCCACAAGCCTTGGCAATTCTGCTGCACACTTTGTGTACAGCTGTACAATGAGACCATCCATCAACTGTCTCTACACACTTTATCTTGC